>NC_041381.1:271454600-271505036 GCF_002162155.2 Triticum dicoccoides | reverse complement strand
CCGTCACCCCGACCCCCTGACCCCGTGAGCCCGTCATTGATTATAGTGATGATGATGATTATGCATTTATTAATGATACTGATCGAGATTATTATTGTACTTGATGATGATGATTATGCATTTATACGTAGTGTCAGGTATTCAATTTTTTTATGTTGTACTTGATGATGATACACTTAAGTGATATACATATTATTATTCATGTCGATAACTTTTTGCCGTTGTACTAATTTCGTTTACTCTTTGTCATGGCAGGTGTTGAAAGATGGTGGGCGCTGGTCGGGAGCGCTCCGAGGACCCTTCTTCGTCGGCGCGTGCGACGAGGTCTTCCATTCCACAGGGACCTCTCCGCCGAGCGTTGCTGGACAGTATGGCGACACCGCCGGGCCCTTCTTCGTCGACCGCAGTGCCGAGCACGGGACGGGGTAAGAAGAAGAGAGGAGCTGGAGCACGTGGTCGCGGGAGAGGAGGTAGGGTGACTGCGAGGGCGCCTTCCTCGCCGCCACCCCAGCTGTTTCACCTGAGCACGTGACTGCTAGGGTGGACTCGTCCGAGGAGGAGGCTACATGGACTCTGGTCCACGAGCCTCTGGTACACGGGCCTTCGGGCCATGAGAGTTCGGCCCACGAGACCTCGGAGGAACACACGTCTGGATGGGGTACCTGGCCGGATCAGCCTGAGGGCCGAGTGTCCATGCTGATGATGGCGGGGAGCCGACTGATATTGACGAGGAGGGGGGCACCGTCTACCAGCGTGGTGCTACACGGCTCCCGGACATGCCGGCGACCCGCGAGCAGAGGTGGTTGATTTTCTCTAATGGGGAGAGGTAAGTGCATTTAATCTTTTTCTACCCTTCTGCATTCACGTTTCTTCAAATATCTAATGCGTTGGCCTTGTCATGCTGCAGGGGTTGGGACCACCATCATAGTGTCCGCCGGCCCAACTCCGTCCTTGGAGTTCTTTGTCGGCAAAACTTCCCGGGGTTTGTTACGTTGCCTGGTGAGGGTCGGCTTCCAGAGCTTGGATTGAGTTGGGAGCACTACTTGGCTGCCTCGGCCCCGCCGGGTGAGATTATCGACGGTGTCTTATGCAAGACGAGGGCAGACGTGGTGATTAGAAAGTTCTGGGTAATTTCTCCTTTACACAATTAAAAATCTTCAACTAGCTAGTTATTAATTATACTAATCAATATTGTCTCTTTTGATTGCAGACATTCTACAGTTGTGAGGAGGGATACGAGGAGGAGGCGGCAAATGTTATCGATAACGTCTGCAAGCGCCTACTACAGAACTTACGGCACGAGGCTCGAGTGCAGGCTGTTCGAGACTACTACGGCGCGCGTGGTATCAAGAAGACCAAGCCGGCGTGCCGCGAGAAGTTCTTGAGTAAGGATGAGTACATGAAGGTAATTCTTAAGGCCTTGTACTTTACTTCCTTCATTTAGTAATTCATAGCCGTAGCACTCAAGTTTCTATTTCATAACTTAGGCCCCTCCAAGATGGTGTGCGGATCGGATGGATTGTTGGGAGGTGTTGGTCAATGAGTGGTGCTCAAAAGAATGGTGAGCCCTCCACAACGAGGCCAAGGAAAAACATGCCCAAATGGAAGGTGTGCCACACCATCAAGGCAGCTCCAACTTATATCAGTACGGGCGGAACTGGGTATGTGGTTTGCTTCATGATTCATGCAATTCGTTTGTCATGCTAGCTTTCAACCCTTTAATTACTAAGTTACTTTGTTTCTCTCTTTCAGACATGCTACAATAAGGTGGATAAGGTGCCAGAGGTGTACGACCTGTATGCCATGGCCCACACTGGCTCTTACAAGAAAGTCAAGGCATTCTCTGCGTCTGACCTCGATGATCCAAAAAACTTCACCAACATCTCCTCCCACGACAAGCTCATGAAATATAGAGATGAGGGGAGGGCGAGGAAAGGGGAGGACTTTAACCCGATCCAGGGTCCCACTGATACCGAGCTGCTGATGATATCTGGTGGCGGGAGGTCCCATGGCTCCATAGCCATGGGAGATGGACTTATCCGTTGTCCTAGCACTCTCTCGGAGATCAAGGCGTGCCAGTCGAGCTCCGCTCCTGAGATAAGGCCTCGTGAACGGCCAGTCCAACTCGCCTTCAAGGTTAGCTATACGCACTCAGCTATCTTTCTCCATTACATTGTGTGCGCTTCCATCAATGATTACAAATGGTAACGAGGAGTGGTGTTGCAGGCTGCTATACAAAGTGAGAGAGATAGAACGGAGAAACTTCTGGCGGAGGCGGCGGAGTGGCAGCGGGAGTTGGAGGAGAGGACGACAAAGATGTTGGAGGAGGAGAGGGCACGGAATGACATGCAGGCGAGGGCCATGTACGAGCTCCTTGTGGTAAGTTTTTTCTGCACATTAGCCAAAACATTCATGTAGTGATTGTCTCATTAGTAACTAGTATGATTGAGTCGTCAAAACCAAATGTGCAGTCTGTGTGCGAGAAGTCCGGTCAGACCGCTCCGCTGATCCCAGTGATTGCTCCTGGGACTACGGTGAGTTTAATTTGAATGGACATTACTTGCCAGTCTTAACATTTGAGTGTCATCATGCTAACGAGACATTGGAAATGATCTTTGGTGCAGCGTAACTCCAGACAAGCATCGCACGATCCTTCTCCAGCTACTGGCACGAGCCACCCCCCTACAACACCTCCATGATCACGGTAAGTGTCTCTAGTGTTTTGCTTAACAAATGCATAAAGACCTAGACTTAGCTTCATTTCCTCCAATATGCTTACCATAATGACTTAGAGTTAGCTTCTTTTCCTCCAAAAAGACTTATTAAGCTTACTAACCTCCAAAACCATCCATCTTACCTAGGTTAGCTCTAAAATGATGCATTTTACCCAAGTTGGCTCTAAAATGACCCATTTTACCTAGATTAGCTCATAAACGATCCATTTCACCTAGGTTAGCTCCAAAATGACCCATCTTACCTAGGTTAGCTCCAAAATGACCCATTTTACCTAGATTAGCTCATAAACGATCCATTTCACCTAAATTAGCTCTTAAATGATCCATTTCACCTTAGTTAGCTCAAAAACGATCCATTTCACCTTAGTTAGCTAAAAACGATCCATTTCACCTTACTTAGCTCATAAACGACCCATTTCAACTAAGTTAGCTCATAAATGATCCATTTCACCTAAGTTAGCTCAAAAACGATCCATTTCAACTTAGTTAGCTCAAAAACGATCCATTTCACCTTAGTTAGCTCATAAATGACCCATTTGAACTAAGTTAGCTCATAGATGATCCATTTCACCTTAGTTAGCTCATAAACGACCCATTCCAACTTAGTTAGCCCATATATGATCCATTTCACCTAAGTTAGCTCATAAATGACATATACTTCTTGTTCTAGTCTTCTTGTTCTAGTCACCTATTTCTAACTTTCTTATTTGCCATTTTGCAGATTTCATTCACTTCATGAAAGCTAGCTTGCTATGATGGAGTGCTTGTTTTTTCTTTGATGAAACTTAGCGTTGTATCTACCTTGCTATGATGGAACTTGCTATCTTGATCAAACTTTGCATTGTAATATGTATATGGATGGAACAATGTGTATGGATGGAACTTGCTTATGTATGAATGGATGAAACTTATTTATGTGCTGGATATATATGTGATATATTTGCTGTTAAATAGCCCTATGAAATATATCTATATATGTCATATATATTTGCTGTGAAAATTGTTGGATTCAGAAAAAACAAAAAAAGAGCCAATATACAGGCTCTTTGCCGTCTGCCACCGACGGCAACGGCCTCTTTGCCGTCTGATGAGGACATCAATACAATTGTTACACCCACAGGCCCTGCTGCTATACATACTGGACCAATTACTAGAGCTCGCGCACGCCAACTAAATTACCAGGTACTTTCGTTTCTTGGTAATGATTCTAATGTTCATGAGAATATGATGCTGCCTAATTTGGATACATTTGTTTTGCTTACAAATAAAGGGCCTAGCTTGGAGAAGGATGAACATTGGAGCAAGAACAAGCATGGAGATGATGGCATGCGCAAGGGGAACAAGAACGGAGTTACAAGTGATGATTTCAGGACTTTGAAGCCACCATAATGGGCGCATGAAGCCTTGGACAAAATATACAAGATGCCACTTCATAAATTTCGTCCCGAGGTTATTATAGGTGCTGCGTCACCTTATTATTGGGCCAGGCCCATGTAATTTCGAAATACATAAGTATAGGCTATTTTTAGAGTCCGTATGTGTGGGGAAACAAGAGATAGGGTTGATTTTGGACCCCTCCACCAAGGGCCACGAAATTCCCCCCTCTTCCTCCATATATACAGCCCTTAGGGCATCGTTTAGACTTTGGGTTTTGTTTAGATTAAAAGTTCGCCATAGCTGCAACTTCGCGTACTTCGTTTGTGTTCAACGACCAGACAAAGGCGTCACAGAACCCCACCTTGATCAATAAAGCTTTCATCTTATATTCGCAATATCCAGATTGCAATCTTAGTTTCTTGCTTGTTCTTTGTTTGCTCGCAGGAAACAGACCCTCGTGGTCAGGTTGATCGTGCTTCGGCGTGGTCAATATCCTCTCGGAGTTGGTTTAGCGATTGCTAAGGCGCGACGTCCTCGCACGTTCGTAGTCGGATCGTCAAAGTCGACTGCCACCAAAGCGATATCCATCATCTCATCGAAAGACGGGACACCTTTGCCTCTATCAAGTGGTATCAGATTTCCAGGTTGCTCGGTGAGATTTTACAGTTTTTCGTAGTTTAGATCGAGTCTGTTCTTCATACCTATAGTCCACGAAAAAGCCACAAAAAAAATTAGGGTTAGTTCATCATATCCGAACCAATCTGAGCCTTTGCATAATCTTTTTAGGGTTTTGCTTTGTTGAATTTGCGGTTGCATCGTCGTTTCTAGTTGCTGGTCTTAGAGTCTAGTCTTTTAGAGTTTCGAGTTCTGGTCATAAGTTGTCATGCCGCCGCCGCACCATCATCATCACCCCTGCCATCTACCACCACCGCTTATCTGCCACCGCTTCGAATCCGTATCCATATACCACCACAGCTGTCATATACCACCACCGCTGCCATCTACCACCATATATCGACCACCAATCCGAGTTCTTGTCATATTAGGTTTGTTTTCGAGATCCATCTAGATTCCGATTCGTGTTTCCTTGCCGGAGTAGGTTTCGGAAAAAAAAAGAGTCGGGTAGCCACACTCCGTTTAGGCCCAAAATTTTTCGAAAACGCATTTTTCGAAAAAATTTCTGGCTATCCTATTTTTAGGTGTTTCTGAGTGTTTTGAGACAGGTGCCATTATAGGAAGTTTTTTTTTGACCCGTTTCCAGTTTTTGGGTCCGGGCAGTCGAAAAAAAAATTGTCGAAAAAAAAATTTTGTGCCCATCCTGTCAGTTTGACCTAGGAAGAGTTTTGAGACACTCGCCATTATAGTGATTTTTCGCAAAAAAAAAGCAGCGCAAAAAAAAGAGGGCAAAAAAAAAGAGCGAATTTTTTTTCAGAGTGTGCTTTTCCCTTGTTTACGTGCCGCGCCATGATTTTGTTGGTGTTCTAGGCTCGCGTCTCTAGCACAGTCTAGCCTAGGACCAGCACAGTACCGTCGTTGAGCGTTTATTCAACTTTGCATCTCTGAATTGATTATTGCTGACCCTTTTTGCTACCATACTATAAGCCTTCCCAGCTCCACATACATCTACGTCGTGTGTTTGACTCTCCCTGGTAATCGCTCTATCCAAGCTTTGAGAGTTTTTGACTACAACGGTTGACGATCACCGCCTGCTGCTGGGTAAGAACTGGTAAGAATTTGAGATTTGCTTGACGGATTTGTGATACACCACCACCACTTCTTAGTAGTCTGTAGGATCATATTCTTGTGTGTTTCTATTGCTGCTAACCATGCCAGGATCACAAGCCGACGAGATTGACTGGGAGAACTTATCGAACAAGGAGCTTCATGATAAGTTTCAGCAAATGATGACTGAACAGGTACAAGATGTGCTGAACAATTTTGAAGAGGCCATGGAGAAGATCACTGGCCTTGAGAAGACGTTCGAAACAAAGCTCGATAACAGATTTAATGAACTGCTTGCGCGTCTTCCACCACCGGCTGCGCCTGTCGCACCTCTGCAACAACAACAACTACGCCCCCTTCCGAATCAGTATGGACGAGCACAGCGTGTTCCTATTGAGCTAGGACAAAATTCTGGTGCCGCTGCTACTGCTGTTGGTGCTTCTTTGGCTCCTGCTACTGCTGCTGCTGGTACCCAGGAGGATGATGATTATGTGGGAGATTATGAGGATGAGGTTGATCAAAATCCGAACTACGTGTATCCACCAGCACCACCACCACCACCAGGTCGACCTCAGGTATATATTCGTAATGGTAGGCCTGCACCACCACCTCAGGTACGAGATGATGTCCATATTCCTAAACTGAAATTGAATATTCTACCATTTGAGGGTAGATATGTTCCTGATATATATCTTACTTGGGAGTTAGAAACTGAACAACGATTTACATGTTTACAATATCCTGAGGAGAGACGAGTTGCTGCTGCTGTTTGTGCTTTCACTAGTTTTACATGTGTATGGTGGTCTGAACATTGTAGATTATATCCTATTCCAACTACTTGGGCTGCTTTGAAAACTGCTATGCGTACGCGTTGGGTTCCACCATATTATCAACGTGAATTGCTTCAAAAATTGCAGCGTTTAAGACAAGGGAAAAATTCTGTAGAAGAATATTATCAGGAATTACAAACTGGCATGATTAGATGTGGTATTGTTGAGGAGAATGAAGCTATGCTTGCACGTTTTTTGGGTGGATTAAATAGAGAGATTCAGACCATTCTAGACTATAAGGAGTATACTAATATCACTCATTTATTCCATCTTGCTTGTAAAGCTGAACGTGAAGTGCAGGATCGACAAGCATTGGCGCGAACTAACTTTTCTGCAGGCCGACCTTCATCATGGACACCGCGTGCATCTTCTACTTCAACTGCACCAGCACCACAATTAGGTGCCTCCTCCAGTCGTGATACAAGAAAACAGGCACAACCACCATTATCTGCCAAGAGCGCACCTGCTGGGCCTGCACGGAGTTCTTCTTCTTCCATGGAATCAACAGGGCACACAAGTGATATTATTTGTCGTCGTTGTAAGGGAGGAGGTCATTATGCGAGAGAATGCAAATCTCCGCGTGTGATGATTGCTACCGCGGATGGTGGATATGAGTCCGCTAGTGACTATGATGAGGAGACTTTGGCTCTTATTACACGTGAAGAACATGGTGGAGATGATTCTGATCAAGAGACGCAATACATGGCTCCTGAAGACGCTGACAGGTATGAATGTTTAGTTGCTCAACGTGTTTTGAGTGTGCAGGTCACACAAGCTGAGCAAAATCAGAGGCACAATTTGTTCCATACCAAGGGAGTTGTGAAAGAACGTTCTGTGCGCGTCATCATAGATGGAGGGAGCTGCAACAACTTGGCTAGCATGGAGATGGTGGAGAAGCTTTCTCTCACCACAAGACCACATCCACATCCTTACTACATCCAATGGTTCAACAACAGCGGCAAGGTTAAGGTAACACGTACTGTTCGTGTGCATTTTAGTATCTCTACATATGCTGATTATGTCGATTGTGATGTGGTACCTATGCAAGCATGTTCCTTATTACTTGGTAGACCATGGCAATTTGATAAAAATTCTGTCCACCATGGTAGAAACAATCACTATACTCTTGTTCATAAGGATAAAAATATTACTTTGCTTCCTATGACTCCTGATTCCATTTTGAAAGATGATATTAATAGAGCTAATAAAGCAAAACAGGAGACGAATAAGAGTGAAAATCAGATTGTGGCAAAAGAATTTGAGCAACAAATGAAGCCTAATAATAAACCGTCTAGTGTTGCTTCTGAAATTAAATTGAAAAGTGCATGTTTATTTGCCACCAAATCTGATATTGATGAGCTAGATTTCAGCAAATCTGTTTGCTATGCTTTTGTGTGCAAAGAGGCATTATTTTCATTCGAGGACGTGCCTTCCTCTTTGCCTCCTGTTGTCACTAACATTTTGCAGGAGTTTGCTGACGTCTTTCCACAAGACGTGCCACCGGGATTACCGCCTATTGGAGGGATTGAGCATCAGATTGACTTAATTCCCGGTGCTTCACTGCCAAACCATGCACCATACCGTACCAATCCAGAGGAGACGAAGGAGATTATGCGTCAAGTACAAGAGCTTCTCAACAAAGGTTATATACGCGAATCCCTTAGTCCTTGTGCTGTTCCTATTATTCTAGTGCCGAAAAAGGATGGTACATCACGTATGTGTGTTGATTGTAGAGGCATTAATAATATTACTATTCGTTATCGTCATCCTATTCCTAGGCTAGATGATATGCTTGATGAATTGAGTGGCTCTACAATATTCTCCAAAGTTGATTTGCGTAGTGGCTACCATCAAATTCATATGAAATTGGGAGATGAATGGAAAACAGCATTTAAAACTAAGTTTGGATTATATGAGTGGTTAGTCATGCCTTTTGGGTTAACTAATGCACCTAGTACTTTCATGAGATTAATGAACGAAGTTTTACGTGCTTTCATTGGACGATTTGTGGTAGTTTACTTTGATGACATATTGATTTATAGCAGATCTTTGGGGGAACATTTGGAACATTTACGTGCTGTTTTTATTGCTCTACGTGATGCACGTTTGTTTGGTAACCTTGGGAAGTGCACCTTTTGCACCGACCGAGTATCTTTTCTTGGCTATGTTGTTACTCCACAGGGAATTGAAGTTGATAAAGCCAAGATTGAAGCTATTGAGAGTTGGCCGCAGCCCAAAACGGTCACACAAGTGAGGAGTTTTCTTGGCCTCGCTGGATTCTATAGGCGTTTTGTGAGAGATTTCAGCACCATTCCTGCACCTCTCAATGAGCTTACAAAGAAAGATGTGCCTTTTCTTTGGGGTACCGCACAGGAAGAAGCCTTCACGGTATTGAAAGATAAGTTGACACATGCTCCTTTACTCCAACTTCCTGATTTTAATAAGACTTTTGAGCTTGAATGTGATGCTAGTGGAATTGGATTAGGAGGTGTGTTATTACAAGATGGCAAACCTGTTGCATACTTTTCTGAAAAATTGAGTGGGCCTAGTCTGAATTATTCTACTTATGATAAAGAATTATATGCTCTTGTTCGGACTTTAGAAACATGGCAACATTATTTATGGCCCAAAGAATTTGTTATACATTCTGATCATGAATCTTTGAAACATATTAAAAGTCAAGCTAAACTGAATCGTAGACAAGCTAAATGGGTTGAATTCATTGAGACTTTTCCTTATGTCATTAAACACAAGAAGGGAAAAGAAAATGTTATTGCTGATGCATTGTCTCGCCGCTATACTATGCTTTCACAACTTGACTTCAAAATATTTGGTTTGGAGACCATCAAAGATCAATATGTGCATGATGCTGATTTTAAAGATGTAATGCAGAATTGTAAAGAAGGAAGAATGTGGAACTAGTTCGTCGTTAACGATGGATTTGTGTTTCGTGCTAACAAGCTATGCATTCCAGCTAGCTCCGTTCGTCTTTTGTTGTTGCAGGAGGCGCATGGAGGAGGATTAATGGGACACTTTGGCGTGAAGAAGACGGAGGACGTACTTGCTACACATTTCTTTTGGCCAAAGATGAGACGGGATGTTGAGCGTTTTATTGCTCGATGCACTACATGTCAAAAAGCTAAGTCACGACTCAATCCTCATGGTTTATATATGCCTTTGCCTGTACCTAGTGTTCCTTGGGAGGATATATCTATGGACTTTGTTTTAGGTTTACCTCGAACAAAGAAGGGGAGGGATAGCATATTTGTTGTCGTGGATAGATTCTCGAAAATGGCACACTTTATACCATGTCATAAAAGCGATGATGCTGTTAATGTTGCTGATTTGTTCTTTCGTGAAATTATTCGCTTGCATTTTAGTACTACTTGTCACCCCCAAACTGATGGACAAACTGAAGTAGTCAATAGAACGTTGTCTACTATGCTTAGGGCTGTTTTGAAGAATAATAAGAAAATGTGGGAGGAATGCTTGCCTCATATTGAATTTGCTTATAATCGTTCATTGCATTCTACTACTAAGATGTGCCCTTTTGAAGTTGTGTATGGTTTCCTACCTCGTGCACCTATTGATTTGTTGCCTCTTCCATCTTCGGAGAAGGTTAATTTTGATGCTAAACAACGTGCTGAATTGATTTTAAAAATGCATGAGTTAACTAAGGAAAACATTGAGCGTATGAATGCTAAATATAAACTTGCTGGAGATAAGGGTAGAAAACATGTTGTGTTTGCACCTGGAGATCTTGTTTGGTTACATTTGCGTAAGGATAGATTTCCTGATTTGCGCAAATAAAAGCTAATGCCAAGGGCTGATGGTCCCTTTAAGGTGTTAGAGAAAATAAATGATAATGCATATAAACTTGAGCTGCCTGCAGATTTTGGGGTTAGTCCCACTTTTAACATTGCAGATTTGAAGCCTTATTTGGGTGAGGAAGATGAACTTCCGTCGAGGACGACTTCATTTCAAGAAGGGGAGGATGATGAGGACATCAATACAATTGTTACACCCACAGGCCCTGCTGCTATACATACTGGACCAATTACTAGAGCTCGCGCACGCCAACTAAATTACCAGGTACTTTCGTTTCTTGGTAATGATTCTAATGTTCATGAGAATATGATGCTGCCTAAATTGGATACATTTGTTTTGCTTACAAATAAAGGGCCTAGCTTGGAGAAGGATGAACATTGGAGCAAGAACAAGCATGGAGATGATGGCATGCGCAAGGGGAACAAGAACGGAGTTACAAGTGATGATTTCAGGACTTTGAAGCCACCATAATGGGCGCATGAAGCCTTGGACAAAATATACAAGATGCCACTTCATAAATTTTGTCCCGAGGTTATTATAGGTGCTGCGTCACCTTATTATTGGGCCAGGCCCATGTAATTTCGAAATACATAAGTATAGGCTATTTTTAGAGTCCGTATGTGTGGGGAAACAAGAGATAGGGTTGATTTCGGACCCCTCCACCAAGGGCCACGAAATTCCCCCCTCTTCCTCCATATATACAGCCCTTAGGGCATCGTTTAGACTTTGGGTTTTGTTTAGATTAAAAGTTCGCCATAGCTGCAACTTCGCGTACTTCGTTTGTGTTCAACGACCAGACAAAGGCGTCACAGAACCCCACCTTGATCAATAAAGCTTTCATCTTATATTCGCAATATCCAGATTGCAATCTCAGTTTCTTGCTTGTTCTTCGTTTGCTCGCAGGAAACAAACCCTCGTGGTCAGGTTGATCGTGCTCCGGCGTGGTCAATATCCTCTCGGAGTTGGTTTAGCGATTGCTAAGGCGCAACGTCCTCGCACGTTCATAGTCAGATCGTCAAAGTCGACTGCCACCAAAGCGATATCCATCATCTCATCGAAAGACGGGACACCTTTGCCTCTATCACCGTCCGCCGCGGACGGCAAACAGGACACGTGGCAGCCAACTGTCCTTCCTGGGAGCTGACCCATTTGGCCAGTTTGCCTACAGTGGCAGACGGCAAAGAGTGGTGACGTCTAGCTGACATCATATGGCGGACGGCAAAGGGCTGCTGTTAGCCACCTAACGGACTAACAGAGAAATTTTTGTCGTCTTCTTTCTTTGCCGTCTTGATGAGGACATGAATACCTTGGATACGACCAAAAATATTGCATACATGCATATTTGTCAGGTGATTTCTAATGCAAACTATTCAATAATCTATTTATGTTATCCAGAACAAAAATACTTCACACACTTTTGTGTTTTGTCTAATTGCAGGTGTATAGGACATTTGTACAATCCACATATGAAGATAAGGGAAAAGGAGAAGTTTAGGTTGTGTTCAAAAAGTCCTCTCACGTCACTTTTGGGCCAAGAGAAGATAGAGTCCAAGTCTCTCACGTTCTGGATTCAGATTTGGACTACACAGACATACCTGACTCAAAACGCCAACAACTTTTTCATACGGACTCCGAATTGGGTGATTCTTTTTTTGTTGGAAACTAGATTTCGTGCTCTTTCCAACCCAATTGGATTCACCTTCAAATTCGTCCGAAGCGTTGAGTTACGGACGATGCAATCTGATGTTGCAGCAGAATCCGAGTCAAACTACAAGCCCAAAGGTGTTGCATCACCTCCACTTGGGCCCATGAGCCTTGTACGACCTAGGGTTAGTTTTAGGCTGCCTTGGGACGTCCTCCCACCTCCTTGGCCGCCACCCCTTGCTCCTATATAAGTAGATCCATCTAGTAGTTTTTTCCTTGCGATTTGTTTAGTTAAAAGTTAGCCATTGCAACTTCGTGTACTTCGTTTGTGTCCAACGACCAGACCAAGACCGCTTCCGGATCCCCACCATTATCAATACTTCATATTTATTTGCAATATTCAGATTGCTTTATCATATTCTTGCTCGTTCTTCGATTGCTTGCAGGAATAGACCTTCGTGGTCAGGCTGACCGTGCTTCCAGCATCGTCAGTAACCTCAGGAGATTGGTTTAGCGATTGCTAAGGCGCAACGTCGTGCACGTTTGTAGTCGGATCGTCAAAGTCGTCTCCACCAAATCGATAGTTATCATCTCATCGAAAGATCGGGACCCTCGCCTCTATCAAGTGGTATCAGTTTTCAGGTTGCTCGGTGAGAATTTCCAGTTTTCCTAGATTAGTTATATTTTCTTACCTATTGTCCAAGAAAAAGCCACAAAAAAGAGTTAGATCTATTCATCCTTGGTCCAAGCCAGTCTGAGCCTTTGCAATTTTCTTTTCATTGCTTGCATAGTTGAATTATCAGTTGCATCGTCGTGTCGAGTTGCTGGTCTTAGTGTCTAGTTCGTTTAGAGTTTTGAGTTCTGTTCACATTAGTCACGCCACCGCTGCATCATTATCTCTTCCGCTGTCCACCACCCATCCATCAATTTCCACCACGTGCTACCCACCATTCATTGTCATAATAATAGTTGAGATCGTTCACATCTTCACTTGATCCAATCTGCATCTTATCTAGTTTGTTTTGGAAAGGGGGAGAAAAAAAGAGAAAAAAAAACGAGAGAAAAAAAAGGAGAAAAAAAGTCAGAGAAAAAAAGGAGAAAAAGAAAAAAGAGTGTGAGGAAAAAAAGAGAGAAGAAAAAAAACAAAAAAATTGGCACAAACTTTTTCAGAGGAAAGTTGGAGACAAAGTTGTTGATATATCCTGCTTGGCTGTTGTTTCACCTCATTATCTTTACTGCCGTTGTGATCTTCACTTATATCTTGCTATCCAGAGCTACTTAGTATCCTTCATTGATGCTAGTTGTGCTACGATGTGACCTCATTAGTGTTCTAGGCTCGCGTCTCTAGTTCGGTCTAGCCTAGGATCAGCACAGTACCGTCGTTGAGCGTTTATTCAACATCGCATCTCTGAATTGATTATTGCTAATCTTTTGCTACCATATATAGCCAACCCAACTCCACATATTTCTACACCGTGTATACGTACGTTCCCCTGGCAATCGCTTTACACAATCTTCAGAGTTATTTGACACTGCTGGTTGCCTGTCACCACCTGCTGCTTGGTAAGAACTTGTAAGATATTGATATTTGCTTTACTGTGAGCGCTTTACCACCACACCCTAGTAGTTCATAGGAACATTATTCTTGAATTTTGTTTCTTGTTTCTACTAATCATGACAGGTTCCGAAGATAGAAGTTCTTGGACGACGGACACATCTTCACCATCACGAGAGTTGGGACAACACACACAAGCACATGGTCAGGTTATCTTTTTACCGTCATTTGAGGGTAGATTTAATCCTACTACTTATCTAGCTTGGGAGCTTGAAGTAGAACAATTTTTTAGTCACCATGACTTTTCTGAACTTGAGCGAGCGCGAGCAGCCACTAGAGCATTTACTGATTTTGCTTCTGTTTGGTGGAGTGTACATTGTAAGAAAAACATTGATAACCAACCCACAACTTGGAAAGTTTTGAAAGCTGTAATGAGACAACAATTTTTCCCTCCTTATTATCGTCGTGAATTGCTTCGCAAATTTGAACAATTTAAACAAGGCAACAACACTGTTCATGCTTACTACCAAGAGTTCAAATCTTATATGCATCATTGTGACATAGAAGAATCTGAGAATGATACAATGAATAGATTTTTTGGTGGTTTGAACCATGATATTCAGGCAAGATTTCAGTATATTCCTCGTTGCATTACTGGTATGTATGTCCGTGCTTGTACCTTTGAGAGACAGATATAGGAGGATGCATTAGGTGACTACAACAACTACTATTCCAGTTCATGCTCACCACCGCCGGTGGGTTCCTCCATCATTGCACCTCGGATTATGAGCGCGGCATCATCTCAAGGGTATGGTACATTGTCAATGTTCGTACCTACATCAGCTACATCTTTGCCACAAGGTAACAGTAAAGATATTGATGATATAACTTCACATGAGAAAGATGCATGCCTAGTTAACTTGAATGCGTCATGTATTGAGTTACCTGTTGATTTGAGCACACCACCTATTTTAGAGAGTGATCAAACAACTGAAATATCAACAATTTTGAGTTCACCCATTGAATTAACTGTTGATGCAAAAGAACTAATGTTTAATCATTTTGATATGGCCTCCAGTCTTGGTGATGATTCTATGTCCAATGACTTATTGCATGTTTGCTTATTTAAGCATGTTGTAGCATGTAAATTTGATGCAAGTAAGGTTTATTCACCAAAGTTGGGATGGTTTAAGGATGAACATTGCGAATCTTTTGAAATGAATAAGAGCTTCACTTATATGTGCAAACTGAGTTCTAATATTTTCATGCCTTCTACTTCTTGTGATAATTTTTTGGCTTTAGTTTTTATGAACTATGAAAGTTATTCATGTATACATGTGTCATACGTGCAAAAATCAAGGGAAGTTAAACTGGATGACATATACATATACAACATGTACACCCTGTCTCTTTTGTTAGCCACATTTCAGATTAAGCAACGCCGAGGACGGCTTTGTTTTCAAAAAGGGGAGGATGATGAGGACATGAATACCTTGGATACGACCAAAAATATTGCATACATGCATATTTGTCAGGTGATTTCTAATGCAAACTATTCAATAATCTATTTATGTTATCCAGAACAAAAATACTTCACACACTTCTGTGTTTTGTCTAATTGCAGGTGTATATGACATTTGTACAATCCACATATGAAGATAAGGGAAAAGGAGAAGTTTAGGTTGTGTTCAAAAAGTCCTCTCACGTCACTTTTGGGCCAAGAGAAGATAGAGTCCAAGTCTCTCACGTTCTGGATTCAGATTTGGACTGCACAGACATACCTGACTCAAAACGCCAACAACTTTTTCATACGGACTCCGAATTGGGTGATTCTTTTTTTGTTGGAAACTAGATTTCGTGCTCTTTCCAACCCAATTGGATTCACCTTCAAATTCGTCCGAATCGTTGAGTTACGGACGAAGCAATCTGATGTTGCAGCAGAATCCGAGTCAAACTACAAGCCCAAAGGTGTTGCATCACCTCCACTTGGGCCCATGAGCCTTGTACGACCCAGGGTTAGTTTTAGGCTGCCTTGGGACGTCCTCCCACCTCCTTGGCCGCCACCCCTTGCTCCTATATAAGTAGATCCATCTAGTAGCTTTTTCCTTGGGATTTGTTTAGTTAAAAGTTAGCCATTGCAACTTCGTGTACTTCGTTTGTGTCCAACGACCAGACCAAGACCGCTTCCGGATCCCCACCATTATCAATACTTCATATTTATTTGCAATATTCAGATTGCTTTATCATATTCTTGCTCGTTCTTCGATTGCTTGCAGGAATAGACCTTCGTGGTCAGGCTGACCGTGCTTCCAGCATCGTCAGTAACCTCAGGAGATTGGTTTAGCGATTGCTAAGGCGCAACATCGTGCACGTTTGTAGTCGGATCGTCAAAGTCGCCTCCACCAAATCGATAGTTATCATCTCATCGAAAGATCGGGACCCTCGCCTCTATCACGTCTACTGCTGATGGCAAAGGACCCTTTGCCGTCAGCCGCTTAAAGTAGACGACAAAGTAGCTGTTTGTTGGATCTTACTTTTCCGTCCACGTTTGCCGTCCACTGTTCATGCCTTTGTCGTCCGCCGTGGCAGACGGCAAAGTAGCTGATTCCTATAGTGAAGCATATCATCTAGCCTAGGAATAGGATGACGATAACATATCATCTAGCCTAGAGATACTAAAATGCACACGAACAGTACGTGTTACCTTAACCTTGCCGCTGTTGTTGAACCATTGGATGTAGTAAGGATGTGGATGTGGTCTTGTGTTGAGAGATAGCTTCTCCACCATCTCCATGCTAGCCAAGTTTTGCAGCTCCCTCCATCTATGATGACGCGCACAAAACATTCCTTTACAACTCCCTTTGTATGGAACAAATTATGCCTCTGATTTTTCTCAGCTTGTGTGACCTGCGCACTCAAAACACGCTGAGTAACTAAACATTCATACCTGTCAGCACCTTCAGAAGCCATGTATTGCGTCTCATGATCAAAATCATCTCCACCGTGTTCTTCACGTGTAATAAGAGCCAAAGTCTCCTCATCATAGTCACTAGCGGACTCATACCCACCATCCTCAGTAGCAATCATCACACGCTGAGATTTGCATTCCCTCGCATAATGACCTCTTCCCTTACAACGACGACAAATAATATCACTTGTGATGTAGGGTGGAACCCTATAGCGTCGATCTTTCACGTTTGGAGTGGATCCTATGGGGAGACACGAAGAACGAGCGGGAGAACACGAGGAAATCATGGGGAGGAACGAGGGAAAACACTCAACCAACAAGGAATCGGTCACACAAGTGCTAGATCGAAGAACACAAAGAGATACACGAGATCCAAAGTCAACAAAGGTAAGGATACAAAGGTAACCGATCTTCTCCGTGAGGAGGTCTTGAATCCACAAGGGGATCTTCCCACGAGGGGGTCTTGAATCCGATAGGATCTGCTCCGAAGAGGCCGCGGTCTCTCACGAGGAGGAGATCTGATGGATGAGCGAGGCTCTATCTCTAACTTGAGCTAAATCAACGCTAAGTCTCAAAAGGAGGAGGAGGAGTCCTATTTATAGGCTAGGGGGTCGAAGGGGTACACGGGCTCAGCCCAACACGCGCACACAAGCGCTGGCCAGATTATCCGGGTCCGAAGCCGGATGATCCGGGCTGGTCCGGATGGTCCGGGTGGAGGCCCGGATGATCTGGAGACTCGGCTGGTGGAGGCGCAGGGCCGGATGTCCGGCTGGCGGTCCGGATGTCCGGGCAGGGTCCGGATGATCCGGGACGGGGTCCGAATGATCCGGCTTCAGGGGGGAGGCTTCTGTAGTCTTCGGTGTGATTTACCCGGATGATCCGGAGGCGGGTCCGGATGATCCGGCTGAGCCCGGATGATCCGGACGACGGTCCGGATGTCCGGCCTGGCTCCAACAGTCGCTCCGTCTTCTTCTTCTCCTTTCTTCCATCTTCTCTTCCATGCTTGGCCTTGGTCCTTGGATTCTCCATGGTCATCTTGGTTGTACCTGAGTGTACGCAAGGTCCATGCATGAGGTAGTAGCCATGTCTCATATGCGGAAAGTGACGGTTCGAAGAGGAGTGAATTCACCTTGTGTCCAATGGCGTATGTTCGAGGTCTCGTCATATATCCTCTTGGGGCTTGGAGAGTAGTCGGAGTGTACATGGGGATGAACGTGGGATGCTCCGCATCAACTCTTGTGCCCGGTTGATACCATGGAAGAAGAAGAGCTCTGTGCAGGCCCGGCAGGTGCGCACTTGGCAGATACCGATGGTTGTGCCTGCTTTCTTGTATCACGGTTGGAGGTGGCACCTGATGTAGGTGCCGGCGCAGTGGAAGTAGAAGATGCACGCGATGTCCATGATGAAGGTCGACCTGCAGAAAAGTTAGTTCGCGCTAATGCTTGTCGATCCTGCACTTCATGTTCAGCTTTACAAGCAAGATGGAATAAACGAGTGATATTAGTATACTCCTTATACTCTAGAATTGTCTGAATCTCTCTATTTAATCCATCCATGAAACGTGCAAGCATTGCTTCATTCTCCTCAACAATACCACATCTAATCATGCCAGTTTTGTAATTCCTGATAATATTCTTCTATAGAATTTTTTCCTTGTTTTAAACGCTGCAATTTTTGAAGCAATTCTCGTTGATAATATGGTGGAACCCAACGAGTACGCATAGCAGTTTTCAAAGCAGCCCAAGTAGCTGGAATAGGATATAATCTACAATGTTCAGACCACCATACACATGCAAAACTAGTGAAAGCAAAAACAGCAGCAGCAACCCGTCTCTCCTCAGGATATTGTAAACATGTAAAACGTTGTTCAGTTTCTAAATCCCAAGTAAGATATATATCAGGAACATATCTACCCTCAAGCGATAGAATATTCAATTTCAGTTTAGGAATATGGTCATTATCTCGTACCTGAGGTGGTGGTGCAGGCCTACCATTGCGAATATATACTTGAGGTCGACCTGCTGGTGGTGGTGCTGGTGGCTGCACGTAGTTCTGATTTTGATCAACCTCATCCTCGTAATAGTCCTCCACCTCTGCAGTAGGAGCAGGGGCTACAGAAGCACCAACAGCAGTAACAGCGGCACCAGAATTTTGTCTTGGCTCAATAGGAATACGCTATGCTCGCCCTACTGTATCGTGGCGTGAAACTGGTGGTGGGAGACGTTTGAGTAATTCATCGAACTTGGCGTCCAACTTGGTGCCAATTGTCTTCTCAATGTCATCCATCTTCTCCATTGCCTTTCCAAAGCTGGCCATCACGTCTTCCACCTGTTGACCCAACATTTGATGAAACTTATCATGAAGCTCCTTGTTCGTCATGTTCTCCCAGTCAATCTCATCGGCTTGTTGTCCTACCATAGTTAGCAGCAATAGAAATAGACAAGAATATGATCCTACAGACTACTGGAAATGGTGGTGGTGGGGTGTCACAAATCCGTCAAGCGAATCTCAAATTCTTACCAGTTCTTACCCAGCAGCAGGTGGTGATCGGCAACCGTTGTAGTCAAAACTCTCAAAGCTTGGATAGAGCAATTACCAGGAGAGTCAAGCGCATGACGTAGATATATGTGGAGCTGGGAAGGCTTATAATATGGTAGCAAAAAAGGTCAGCAATAATCAATTCAGAGATGCAAAGTTGAATAAACGCTCAACGACGGTACTATGCCGGTCCTAGGCTAGACCGTGCTAGAGACGCGAGCCTAGAACACTAACAAAATCACGGCGATGCACGTAAACAAGGAAGGAGCACACTCTGAATTTTTCTCTCTCTCTTTTTTTCACTTTTGTTTGAACTTTTTTTTCTCTTTTTTTTCTCCCCAACAATTTTTTTGAAAAAGTTTACAAATGGTCTAGAAACTGCCTAGCTAGAATTTTCTAGACTTAGTTTTTTTTTGAAACTGGAACTATTTTTCTACTGCGGGTAACACGGAAGTTCGGGAGTCCTTCTCTGTCATGACTCGAAGTATGGCGTGATCTCGAAATCCAAAACAGAGTAACAAAATACTGGACTCGGACTAGGACTGGTGGCAGAGTTGAATCTGGTGGAACTCGCACTGGTGGCGGAGATGAATCTGGTGGAACTCGGACTGGTGGCGGATATATGTTGCAGGTGGACTTGGATTATCGTGATGGCGGTGGATATGTGGTATATGGCTGAGGTGATGATGATGGTGGTATATGGCTGCGGTGATGATGATGGTGTTAGATGGCAGCGGTGATGACGATGGTGGTATATGGCAGTGGTGATGACGATGGTGGTATATGGCAGCGGTGATGATGATGGCGGGTATATGGTAGCGGTGACGATGATGATGCGGCGGAAGTGTGACAACTAGTGAATAGAACTCGAAACTCTAAAGGACTAGACACTAATGACCAGCAACTAGACACGATGATGCAACCGCAAATTCAACAATGCAAAACCCTAAAAAGATTATGCAAAGGCTCAGATTGGTTCGGATATGAGGAACTACCCTATTTTCATGGACTCTAGGTATGAAGAACAAACTCGATCTCAACTACGAAAAACTGTAAAATCTCTCCTGGCAACCTGGCTCTGATACCACTTGATAGAGGCAAATGTGTCCCGTCTTTCGATAAGATGGTGGCTATCGTTTTCTGTGGGAGTCAACCATGACGATCCGACTACGAACGTGCGAGACGTCGCGCCTTAGCAATCGCTAAACCAACTTCCGAGGGGTTATTGACCATGCCGGAGCACGATCAACCTGACCACGAGGGTCTGTTTTCCTGCGAGCAAACGAAGAACAAGCAAGAAACTAAGATTGGAATCTGGATATTGCGAATATAATAGGAAAGCTTTATTAATATAGGTGGGGTTCTGTGACGCCTTTGTCTGGTCGTTGAACACAAACGAAGTACGCGAAGTTGCAGCTATGGCGAACTTTAATCTAAACAAAACCCAAAGTCTAAACGATGCCCTAAGGGCTATATATATGGAGGAAGAGGGGGGAATTTCGTGGCCCTTGGGGAAGGGGTCCGAAACCAACCCTATCTCTTGTTTTCCCACACATACGGACTCTAAAAACAGCCTATACTCAAGTATTTCGAAAATACATGGGCCTGGCCCAATAGTAAGGTGACGCAGCACCTAGAATAGCCTCTGGACGAAAGTTATGAAGTAGCCATCTTGTATATTTCGTCCATTGCTTCATGCACTCATTATGGTGGCTTTAACGTCTTGAAATCATCACTTGTAACTCCGTTTTTATTCCCCTTGTGCATGCCATCATCTCCATGCTTGTTCTTGCTCCAATATTCATCCTTCTCCAAGCTAGGCCCTTCATTTGTAAGCAAAATAAATGTATCCAATTTAGGCAGCATCATATTCTCATGAACATTAGAATCATTACCAAGAAACGAAAGTACATGGTAATTTAATTAGCGTGCGCGAGCTCTAGTAATTGGTCCAATATGTAGAGCAGCAGGGGCTGTGGGTGTAACAATGGTATTGATGTCCTCATCGTTCGGAGTCCGTGTCGGACCCACCAGTACTCAAATTGCTCGCGGTGAGCATGCGAATCTAGGAAATTCTCCCTGCTTGCGCCAGGAGGCCTGGAGTACCCTCAAATTCGGCCTTAAGCAGGACTTTTTGGCCCTGAAAGTCAAACAACATCATTCGCCGCTGTCTTTCGGACAAGTTTGTAAACCCATTGCCATTTCCTTTTGACGGAATTTGACAGATTATGTTGCTTATAGACATTAGCCCCCTGGTAGAGACAAACGTACCTTTTTGCATATGCTCTATGATCCGGGCAATCTCATTTGGCCGTAAATTGGAAAAATCCAGCGGTTATATGCCTTATTCTCCTTGTTTTCGCCGGATGGCATGCTGTAACTCATGCGCGTGAAAGCCAAGAACAAAAGTGCATTCCTGGCATCCGTCAGTATATATGTGGAAATGATATCTCCACTCTATAGGACAAGAAATTTCGGGGCGGTCAGGCAAAAAGCGCACGGGAAAATGAAGTACTTTCAAGGACTGCCATAGAATGGACATATGTTCACTAAAACAGTCATAACTTTGTCATTCGGAGTCTGTGTCCGACCCACAAGTACTCAAACTGCTCGCGACGAGCGTGCGAATCCAGAAAATACTCCCCGCTTGTGCTAGGAGGCTCGGAATACCCTCAAATTCGGCCTTAAGCAAGACTTTTTGGCCCTGAAAGTCAAAGAACATCATTCGCCAATGTTTTTCGGACTAGTTTCTGAATCCATTGGCACTTTCTTTTGAAGGAAATTCAAGAGGTTATGTTGCTTATAGACAATAGCCCCCCTGGTAGGGACAAACGTACCTTTTTGCAGATGCTCTATGATCCGGGCAATCTCATTTGGCCGTAAATTGAAGAAAATCCAATGGCTATATGCCTTATTCTCCTTGGTTTCGCCGGATGGCATGCTGTAACTCATGCGCGTTAAAGCCAATAACAAAAGGGCATTCCTGGCATTGGTCAATATCTATTTGGAAACAATATCTCCACTATAGAGGACAAGATGTTTTGGGGCGGTCAGGCAAAAAGCACACGGGAAAATGAAGTACTTTCAAGGACTGCCATAGAATGGACCGATGTTCACTAAAACGGTCATAACATTGTCATTCGGAGTCCATGTCGGACCGACAAGTACTCAAACTGCTCGCGGTGAGCATGCGAATCCATAAAATACTCCCCGCTTGCGCCGGGAGGCCAGGAGTACCCTCGAATTCGGCCTTAAGCAGGACTTTCTTGCCCTGAATGTCAAAGAACATCATTCGTGGCTGTGTTTCGGACAAGTTTATTGACCCATTGTCACTTCCTTTTGAAGGAAATTTGAGAGATTGTGTTGCTTATAGACATTAGGCCCTCTGGTAGGGACAAATGTACCTTTCTGCAGATGCTATATGATCCGGGCAATCTCATTTGGTCGTAAATTGGAAAAATCCAGCGGCTATGTGCGTTATTCTCCTTGTTTTCGCCAGATGGCATGCTGTAACTCATGCGCATGAAAGCCAAGAACAAAAGGGCATTCCTGGCATCGGTCAATATATATATGTGGAAATGATATGTCCACTATATAGGACAAGAAATTTCGGGGCGGTCAGGAAAAAAGCACGCGGGAAAATGAAGTACTTTCAAGGACTGCCATAGAATGGATAGATTTTCACTAAAACGGTCATAACTTTGTCATTCGGAGTCAGTGTCCGACCCACAAGTACTCAAACTGCTCGCGAAGAGCGTGCGAATCCACAAAATACTCCCTGCTTGTGCTAGGAGGCCCGGAATAACCTCAAATTCGGCCTTAAGCAAGACTTTTTGGCCCTGAAATTCAAAGAACATCATTCGCCAATGTTTTTTGGACAAGTTTCTGAACCCATTGGCACTTCCTTTTGAAGGAAATTCAAGAGGTTATGTTGCTTATAGACATTAGCCCCCCGGTAGGGACAAACGTACCTTTCTGCAGATGCTCTATGATCCGGGTAATCTCATTTGGTCGTAAATTGAAGAAAATCCAGCGGCGATATGCCTTATTCTCCTTGTTTTCGTCGGATGGTACGCTGTAACTCATGCGCGTGAACGCCAAGAACAAAAGGGCATTAGTGGCATCTGTCAATATATATGTGGAAACAATATCTCTACTATAGAGGACATGAAATTTCAGGGCGGTCAGGCAAAAAGGGCCAGGGGAAAATGAAGTACTTTCAGGGACTGGTGTAGAATGGACCGATGTTCACTAAAACGGTCATAACTTTGCCATTCGGAGTCCGTGTCAGAGCCACAAGTACTCATACTTCTCACGGCGAGCGTGCGAATCCAGAAAATACTCCCTGCTTGCGCCAGGAGGCCTGGAGAACCCTCAAATTCGGCCTTATGCAGGACTTTTTGGCCCTGAAAGTCAAATAACATCATTCGCCAATGTTTTTCGGACAAGTTTCTGAACCCATTGGCACTTTGTTTTGAAGGAAATTTGAGAGATTATGTTGCTTATAGACATTAGCCCCCCCTGGTAGGGACAAACATACCTTTCTGCAGATGCTCTATGAACCGGGCAATCTCATTTGGTCGTAAATTGAAAAAATCCAGCGGCTATATGCCTTATTCTCCTTGTTTTCGCCGGATGGCATGCTGTAACTCATGCGCGTGAATGCCAAGAACAAAAGGGCATTCCTGGCATCAGTCAATATATATGTGGAACAATATCTCCACTATAGAGGACAAGAAATTTCGGGGCGGTCAGGCAAAAAGCGCACGGGAAAATGAAGCACTTTCAAGGACTGCCATTGAGTGGACCGATGTTCACTAAAACGGTCATAACTTTGTCATTCAGATTTTGTGTCGAACCCACAAGTACTCAAATTGCTTGCGGTGAGCATGCGAATTCATAAGATACTCCCCGCTTGGCTAGGAGGCCTAGAGTACTGATGCAGAGCATCCTACGGTCATCACCATGTCAAGAGTCCATTTGGCAAGTGACATGTGCTACCTCTACTTCGCATACATAAAGGTGAATCTTCTCTTTTACACGTGTTCACTTGACCCCTTCGAGGATGGTATACTACTTGACACTCCACTCGTGTGCATGCATAGGTATTGTTGGAACACTACAGATAACGAGGAGGAGTGCAAGCGCCAAGGAACAACTACACCATCCGTGAGGGAAGCAAGGAAGAGAAGACAGAAGAAGATGGAGTTGCGGAGTCTACAGCGGCCGGACGTCCGACGTGCCATCGGACGTCTGACACTCTACAGTGCTCGGACGACTGGCGTCCACTGGAGGTCCGACACGACCATGCCAGGACCACCCAGGAGATCTATAACGGCCGGACGATCGACATCTTGCGGACGACTGACAAGTCCCAGCGCATGGACGACCGACGCTGACCGGACGACAGGCGCCACCTGTCCAGAGCCAAAAGTCGGAAGTCCGACACCCTCTGGACGACCGGACCCCCGCGAGCGACCGGACGTCCGACCCCGACCGGACATCCGACACTGCCTGTGCGCAGCCAGGCCTTTGGACTTGTATCCCTCTCCCACTTACCCCTTCGTGGCTTAGACTATAAATAGACCCCCCCCCCTCATCTTTTCTAGGGTTAGCAAAGTGACAACTCATTTGTATATGAGCTTTGCTCCTACCTTCCTCTACTGTTGAGAGAGAGAGACCACCACTCCCATGGAGTTCAAGACCTCCATGTGAGAAGATCTGATGAGGACATCAATACCATTGTTACACCCACAGCCCCTGCTGCAATACATACTGGACCAATTACTAGAGCTCGCGCACGCCAACTAAATTACCAGGTACTTTCGTTTCTTGGTAATGATTGTAATGTTCATGAGAATATGATGCTGCCTAAATTGGATACATTTGTTTTGCTTATAAATGAAGGGCCTAGCTTGGAGAAGGATGAACATTGGAGCAAGAACAAGCATGGAGATGATGGAATGCCCAAGGGGAACAAGAACGGAGTCACAAGTGATGATTTCAGGGCTTTGAAGCTACCATAACAAGTGCATGAAGCCTTGGACAAAATATACAAGATGCCACTTCATAAATTTCATCCAGAGGATATTATAGGTGCTGCGTCAACTTTCCATTGGGCCAGGCCCATGTAATTTCGAAATACATAAGTATAGGCTATTTTTGGAGTCCGTATGTGTGGGGAAACAAGAGATATGGTTGTTTTCGGACCCCTCCACCAAGGGCCACGAAATCCCCCCCTCTTCCTCCATATATACAGCCCTTAGGGCACCGTTTAGACTTTGGGTTTTGTTTAGATTAAAAGTTCGCCATAGCTGCAACTTCGCGTACTTCGTTTGTGTTCAACAACCAGACAAAGGCGTCATAGAACACCAACTTCATTAATAAAGCTTTCCTCTGTTATTCGCAATATCCAGATTGCAATCTTAGTTTCTTGCTTGTTCTTCGTTTGCTTGCAGGAAATAGACCTTCATGGTCAGGTTGATCGTGCTCCGGCGTAGTCAATAACCTCTCGGAGTTGGTTTAGCGATTGCTAAGGCACGACGTCCTCGCATGTTCGTAGTCGGATCATCAAATTTGACTTCCACCAAAACGATAGCCACCATCTCATCGAAAGACGGGACACCTTTGCCTCTATCAAGTGGTATCAGATTTTTAGGTTGCTCGGTTAGATTTTACAGTTTTATGTAGTTTAGGTCGAGTCTTTTCTTCATGCCTATAGTCCACGAAAAAGCCAAAAAAATTAGGGTTAGTTCATCCTATCTGAATCAATCTGAGCCTTTGCATAATCTCTTCTGTATTTGCTTTGTTGAATTTGCGGTTGCATCGTCGTGTCAAGTTGCTGGTCATAGCGTTTAGTCCTTTAGAGTTTCAAGTTCTGTTCACAGGTTGTCACGTCGTCGCTGCCATATATCACCACCTCATCATCATCATTGCTGCTGCCATATACCACCACCGCACCAACTTCATCGCCGCTGCTATATACCACCACCACATATTCACCGCCAATCCGAGTCCATATACGCCACCACATATCTGCCGCCATCACGCCAATTCGAGTCCACCTGCAACATATATCCGCCACCTGTCCGAGTTCCATCAGATTCATCTCCTCCACCAGTCCGAGTTCCACCAGATTCATCTCCGTCACCAGTCCTAGTCCGAGTCCAGTATTTTGTTACTCTGTTTTGGATTTCGAGATCATGCCATACTCCTAGTCGTGACTTTTAGGCCTAGGACGTTTGGCTAGGCAGTTTTTTGGCCATTTGTAGCTTTTTTGAAAAAATTGTTGCGGAGCAAAAAAAAGTGAAAAAAAGGAAAAAAAATTCGGAGTGTGCTCCTCCCTTGATTACGTGCCGCGCCGTGATTTTGTTAGTGTTCTAGGGTCGCGTATCTAGCACGGTCTAGCCTAGGACCAGCACAGTACCGTCGTTGAGCGTTTACTCAACTTTGCATCTCTGAATTGATTATTGCTGACCTTTTTTGCTACCATATTATAAGCCTTCCCAGCTCCACATACATCTACGTGTGCGTTTGACTCTCCCTGGTAATCGCTCTATCCAAGCTTTGAGAGTTTTGACAACAACGGTTGCTGATCACCACCTGCTGCTGGGTAAGAACTGGTAAGAATTTGAGATTCTCTTGAAGGATTTGTTACACCCCACCACCACCATATTCCAGTAGTCTGTAGGATCGTATTATTGTTAGTTTCTATTGCTGCTAACTATGGCAAGAACACATGCAGACGAGATTGACTAGGAGAACATGACGAACAAGGAGCTTCATGATAAGTTTCATCAAATGTTGGGTCAACAGGTGGAAGACGTGATGGTCAGCTTTGGAAAGGCAATGGAGAAGATGGATGACATCGAGAAGTCAATTGACACCAAGTTGGATGCCAAGTTTGATGAATTACTCAAACATCTCCCACAACCAGCTCTACGCCGCGATATAGTAGGGCGAGCACAGCGTGTTCCTATTGAGCCAGGACAAAATTCTGGTGTCGCTGCTACAGTTGTTGGTGCTTCTGTAGCTCTTGCTGCTACTGCAGAGGTGGAGGACTATTACGAGGATGAGGTTGATCAAAATCAGAACTACGTGCAGCCACCAGCACCACCACCAGTAGGTTGACCTCAGGTATATATTGGCAATGGTAGGCCTGCACCACCACCTCAGGTACGAGATAATGACCATATTCCTAAACTGAAATTGAATATTCCACCATTTGAGGGTAGATATGTTCCTGATATATATCTTACTTGTGAGTTAGAAATTGAACAACGTTTTACATGTTTACAATATCCTAAGGAGAGACGGGTTGTTGCTGCTGTTTGTGCTTTCACTAGTTTTGCATGTGTATGGTGGTCTGAACATTGTAGATTATATCCTATTCCAACTACTAGGGCTGCTTTGAAAACTGCTATGCGTACTCGTTGGGTTCCACCATATTATCAACGTGAATTGCTTCAAAAATTGCAGTGTTTAAGACAAGGGAAAAATTCTGTAGAAGAATATTATCAGGAATTACCAACTGGCATGATTAGATGTGGTATTGTTGAGGAGAATGAAGCTATGCTTGCATGTTTTATGGGTGGATTAAATAGAGAGATTCAGACCATTCTAGAGTATAAGGAGTATACTAATATCACTCGTTTATTCCATCTTGCTTGTAAAGCTGAACGTGAAGTGCAGGATCGACAAGCATTGGCACGAACTAACTTTTCAGCAGGCCGACCTTCATCTTGGATACAGCGTGCATCTTCTACTTCAACGGTAGCAGCACCTCCATCAGGTGCCACCTCCAGTCGTGATACAAGAAAGCAGGCACAACCACCATTATCTGCCAAGAGCGCACTTGCCGGGCCTGCACAGAGTTCTTTCTTCTTCCATGGTATGAACATGGCACACAAGTGATATTATTTGTCGTTGTTGTAAGGGAAGAGGTCATTATGCGAGAGAATGCAAATCTCAGCGTGTGATGATTGCTACTGAGGATGGTGGGTACGAGTCCGCTAATGACTATGATGAGGCGACTTTGGCTCTTATTACACATGAAGAGCTTGGTGGAGATGATTCTGATCATGAGACGTAATACATGGCTCCTGAAGACGCTGACAGGTATGAATGTTTAGTTGCTCAACGTGTTTTGAGTGTGCAGGTCGCACAAGCTGAGCAAAATTAGAGGCACAATTTGTTCCATACAAAGGGCATTGTGATGGAACGTTTTGTGCGCGTCATCATAGACGGAGGGAGCTGCAACAACTTGGCTAGCATGGAGATGGTGGAGAAGCTATCTCTCACCACAAGACCACATCCACATCCTTAGTACATCCAATGGTTCAACAACAGCGGCAACGTTAAGGTAATACGTATTGTTCGTGTGCATTTTAGTATCTCTACATATGCTAATTATGTTGATTGTGATGTGGTACCTATGCAAGCATGTTCCTTATTACTTGGTCAATCATGGCAATTTGATGAAAATTCTATACACCATGGTAGAAACAATCAGTATACTCTTGTTCATCAGGATAAAAATATTACTTTGCTTCCTATGACTCCTGATTCCATTTTGAAAGATGATATTAATAGAGCTAAGAAAGCAAAACAGGAGAAAAATAAGAGTGAAAATCAGATTGTGGCAAAACAATTTGAGCAACAAATGAAGCCTAATAGTAAACCATCTAGTGTTGCTTCTGAAATTAAAGTGAAAAGTGCATGTTTACTTGCCACTAAATCTGAAATTGATGAGCTGGATTTCAGCAAATCTATTTTCTATGCTTTTGTGTGCAAAGAGGCATTATTTTCATTCGAGGACGTGCCTTCCTCTTTGCCTCCTGTTGTCACTAACATTTTGTAGGAGTTCGCTGACATCTTTCCACAAGACATAACATCGGGATAACCTCCCATTCGAGGGATTGAGCATCAGATTGACTTAATTCCCGGTGCATCATTACCCAACCGTGCACCATACCGTACCAATCCAGAGGAGACGAAGGAGATTATGCGTCAAGTACAGGAGCTGCTCGACAAAGGTTATATATGTGAATCCCTTAGTCCTTGTGCTGTTCCTATTATTCTAGTGCTGAAAAAGGATGGTACATAACGTATGTGTGTTGATTGTAGAGGCATTAATAATATTACTATTCGTTATCATCATCCTATTCCTAGGCTAGATGATATGCTTGATGAATTGAGTGGCTCTACAATATTCTCCATAGTTGATTTGCATAGTGGATACCATCAAATTCGTATGAAATTGGGAGATGAATGGAAAACAACATTTAAAACTAAGTTTGGATTATATGAGTGGTTAGTCATCCCTTTTGGGGTTAACTAATGCACCTAGTACTTTCATGAGATTAATGAATGAAGTTTTACGTGCTTTCATTGGATGATTTGTGGTAGTTTACTTTGATGACATATTAATTTATAGAAGATTTGGAAGAACATTTGGAATATTTATGTGCTGTTTTTATTGCTCTACGTGATGCACGTTTGTTTGGTAACCTTGGTAAGTGCACCTTTTGCACCGACCAAGTATCTTTTCTTGGCTATGTTGTTACTCCACAGGGAATTGAAGTTGACAAAGCCAAGATTGAAGCTATTGAGAGTTGGCCGCAGCCCAAAACGGTCACACAATTGAGGAGTTTTGATGCGGAGCATCCCGCGTGTACCCGCACCGATAGTCCATCACCACCGCAAGCACCGAGTGGGCCGTTGACAAGAGCACGTGCACGCGCCATCGAGAACGAGCTTGACTCTCTCCTCTTCGAGTTTCGTTCGGATTCGCATGAGAATTGGGTTCTACCTCATAAAGACATGTTATGCATTCTAGGGTACCAAGAAGATGATTGTGGGAAGGAGAAGGTGAAGCTGCGAGCAACCATGGAGCAAGAGAAGGATGGAGAGATCAAGAAGAGCGAAGAAGGAGGAGGAGGGGCAAAACCCCCTGGACACCCCTGGTGCCTGGCACCTGCAGCCCCCCGGTGATCGGGCTCCTGCCCACCTCCAGCCGCGCCCCCGGGTGCCTGGGCCTTGGCTGGCCAGGTGCCCGGCCCCAGCACCTGTAGCTGCTGGGCGCTGCCCCGGGTGCCCGGCCACCCCACCTGGTGACCTCAAGGGCTCCCCGGGTGCCCGGGTCTTGGGCCCCCGGGTGCCCGGCCACCCACCAGCCGCCCCCTGAGCAGGCCGGGTGCCCGACCCAAGTTGCCCGGGTGCCCGGATCCCTTCGGTCCAGCCGCACGTTTTCGGCCTTTTGGCCTTTGTATCCCCCTCTATTAACTTGTTTCGTCCCTAGACTATATAAGGGCACCTCCTAGGTCATTTGTGAGGTTAGCAAAGTATTTGGAACACAAAAGAGGGCTTTGCTCATCTTCCTCCTTTAGGAGATCTAGACCTCCACTTGGAGAAGCTCCTCTTGGAGATCAAGCCCTCCTCTTGGAGAAGATCCTCTTTCGATGCAAGACCTCACCTAGTGAGAAGAACCTTACCCTAGTGCTATTATCCTTGGATTTATTTTGTAATCTTGTGGATCTCATGTATGCTACTCTACTGGATGTGATATTTGGGTTTGTTTGAGAGTTTTTGTTCCTTGTGTTCTTGAGTGTTTTCCTTCTGTTCCTCCTCCAAGTGTGAAAAGATCCCCTCTAGGGTTTGACCCTACAACATCTTGGTATCATGAGCAAGGTTTATTCACATCTTGGAATCCCATCCCCCCATTTGCTAGCTTGATTTTGTTGTTTTTCGTCCAAATTCGAAAATCCCCACAAAAATAGCCCCAAAAAGAATTCTTGCAATTTGTTGGATCTTGTGAGATTTGGTTCTTTTTACTCCATGGATTTGATGTTTGGCAAGTGGATCTAGACCCTCCCCAACAATCCCCACCCTTCCCACCGCGAAATCCACGGAATTTTGCTTTTCCCCCAAAATTTCCGCCCAAACCGAAGACCCCCGGGTGCCCGCACCTCGAACCACCGGGCACCCGCACCCCCGAGCCATTTCGCCCAGCTGACCCCGGGCACCCGCACCCCACACCCCCGGGTGCCCGCACCCCCCCGAATCAGCCCAAGACCTCCACCAATTTGGCCATAACTTCCACCTCCCAAGTCCATTTTTCATGTTCTTTAGCTCATTTGGAAGCTCTTGACATCCCCCATCCACTCATCCCACTACCACCACCATTAGCCCCCATCCAAAAATTCATCACATAAACACCCACCTTCCGCATTTGACCGGTTTTGCGTTGCCATTTTCATTTCCTAAGGTGTTTCGGCTACTTAGGAGCGTGTGACATCGTCATCACCATCATCGACTCGGAGTCATCTTCACTGCTAACCGTAAGAAAGGACGGTAACCTTGACGACACTTACTCCTTACCTTGCTTTTGCATTGATAGCCCGAGCCAATTTGCGTCGCTTACCCATCGAGACTAGCAAGTTGAGAATTGCCGGGCCACGCTATTGTGCACCGTAGTGATCGTGTTATCATCCCTGTGTCATAAGTCTCTCCTGTGCATATCATATATAGTTGTCTCATATCATACTAGGCTCGAGCATCAAGCATAGAGAAAAAAAAGCTTTTAAGCAAAAGAGGAGCAACAAAGAGCTTGTAAGCAATAGAGTTGAGCCATTTGCATAGTTATATCAACTTGGTCATCGCATATATACCATAGTTGGGATTGAAGATGGCACGGTTCTCCCATAGGTAGGTGCACAAGCGTATCTTGCCCATTTGAGCAATCGAGCTAGTGTCTCTCAAGCATTCGCACAACAAGAGCATTTTCCGTGGTTGCACATTTTGAGCTCACTCCTTGGTTGTGCGGATCCCATCTATCTTCCGTGCGTGTGTACCTAGTGATACCTTTGGGTTTGATCTATTTGCTTTACTTGCATTTTTGTGAACCTTCTCAACCTTATCAATATCTTGACTAACATTTGCTTGAAATTTTTGCCACCATCCTAACCGAGCTACTCCATAAGCCTCTTATTTGTAGATGTGAGAAACAAACCCAGTTCCAATTCTCCTATTGTGGCATTACATTGAGTGACACTTGGTACATCCTCAATCTTTGGAGAAGGTAACTTTGGTATTGTTCTCTCATTTTTCCTACTCACCCCACTTGGTTATGATGTTTAGGCCAAACTCGTCGTCGAACCCATTTTTCGAGGAGCAAGGTGATGATTCCGGCTTCATCTCCAAGAACCACTTCTTCATCATGCAACGAGCGCTTCATTAAGAAAACATCGCATTGGGTGAACGCTTGGGGCAACTCGCCTCCGACCTTCGTCAAAACATCGACGACAAGTTCAACACACAAATGGAAGAGCTATGCAACATGATCGTGCAACGCCCGTCTTCCTCATCCGCTTCTTCAAGACGGCGCCACACAAGTCACCGTACAATACGGAAATCTTCGGACTACTCCTCTTATGATGCAAGTCCGCCACGAGCTCGCCTTCCTCGACGTGATCATCCTCAAGATCACCAAGATCAAGAAAATCCATTCCATGGAAATGGCTTACAAGACCGAGTTCGAGCACGTGAACGGATGCGACACCAAGTCCCTCAAGGAGCAATGGAGCAAGAGCAAATACCTCCACAAGTACCACGTCAAGTCCCTCAAGACGGTGATGCACTTCAACAAGTACAAGAGCGTCATGAAGCACAAGCCCTCGAATGTGAAGCTCAAGCACTCGAAGCACAACACACATTCGACGAGGCCACTAGAGCCGTCGAAGACCGCAACCGCCAAGTGCGAGAACAAGAGGAAGCTCTTCGTCGCGAGATACAAGAAGAAGTAGCCCGATGCAAAGAGCAACAAGAAAGGAGCAACCAAGCGCACATTCCTCACCCTCCTCCAAGACAAGAGAGACACCAAGTGGAACAAGTGATTCAAGACCCTCCTCCTTGCCATGAGTGACATCACGAGGAACGAGCATTTGAGGACTTTCCAAGGCAAGAGCGATATCACAATTGCTATCAAGATGAAGAACTTCGCTACGGCAACCTCAAGTTCACCATGCCAAAGTTCTCCGGAAGCAATGATCCCAAAGAATATCTCTCTTGGGCATTGAAGGTGGACAAGATTTTTTGCCTCCACAACTAAGATGAAGAAAAGAAGATCGCCATGGCCTCCCTCAAGTTCCAAGACTACGTCCTCATTTGGTGGGAACAAGTGATCGAGCGACGACATACAAGAGGCGAACCACCAATCACAACTTGGGAAGCAATGAAGGAAGTCATGAGAGCCCGCTTTGTGCCTACTCACTACACTCGAGATCTTTTCAAGAAGTTGCAACTCCTCAAGCAAGGCACAAAGACGGTGGAAGAATACTACCAAGAAATCGAGATTGCCATGATACAAGCCAATGTCAAGGAAGATGACGAGCAAACAATGGCACGCTTCTTGAACGGCCTCAACCACCCAATCAAGCGGATCGCCGACTTCCAACCATACTCCAACCTTCTTGAGCTAGTTCATCAAGCGACCAAGGCCGAGTGACAAGTGCAAGATGAGTTCAAATATGCCAAGTACTCGTCCAAGACCTACGACTCCTACTCTCAAGCTCCCACGACTTCGGCACCTCCTACATCAACTCGAGCATCACCAAGTACCGGCGACAAGTCAAGTTCCAAGCAAGTGGCACCTTCCTCGACTCGTCCTCCGGCAAGCACCTACAAATCCAAGACTCCTTCATCTTCGGTGCCTCCCGATGATCCCGTCAAGACAAGTTCATTCAAGTGCTTCACATGTGGCCGCCGAGGACACAAGTCCTTCCAATGCACCAACAAGCGAACAATGATCTTCAACGATGACAGCACATACGACTCGATGAGTGATGAAGAAATGGAAGCCATTGAGCATGTGGCCATGCACCGGCGCGTGAATGAAGATGAAGATGATCAAGTCTTTTGTGACAATGATTCAAGTCCCTCTCTCGTGGTCTCCAAGGTCTTGACGCTCCAACACCACCAAGACGAAGACCAATGGTGCCACATCTTCACACCAAGGCCGGCATCAATGGGCACTCCATCAAGGTCATCATCGACGGAGGTAGTTGTCACAACTTGGCAAGTGAAGAGCTATGTTCCAAGCTGCAATTGGTCAAGAAGAAGCACCCCTGTCCCTAAAAGGTGAAATGGCTAAGCGACTCCGGCACTATTCAAGTGGAGCACATGGTGCAAGTGTCTTTGAAGATCGGCGCATACGAGGACACCCTAGAGTGTGATGTGGTTCCTATGTCCGTGTGCCACCTTCTTTTGGGAAGACCTTGGCAATTCGACCGCGACGTCATCCACAATGGATGAACCAACCACTATAGCTTCAAGATGAAAGGCATGGAGTATGTGCTTCGACCAATGTCACCAAGCCAAGTGATCGCCGACAAGCAAGCTTCCACCCACCATGGAGAAACTAGTGAGAGAGTGCAGCGCCAAAAAGAAAGTGAGAGCCACAAGCAAAAATTGAGCGCCTCTTCGCCAAGAGAGAAAAACTTAGTCCTCCTAGACACAAAAAGAGAGATGAGAGAAGTGTGTGAGAACCCATCGAGTGTCGTCCACTTTGTCCTCCTATGCAAAGATGAGGTTACCAAAACTAACAATCCTAATCCTCTTCCTCTAGTGTTTTCCAACTTGTTGCAGGAATTCGAGGATGTGTTTCTCGATGAGCTACCTCCCGGTCTCCCTCCTCTACGTGGCATTGAACATTGGATCGACCTCATCCCCGGTGCACCTCTTCGAAACAAGGCTCCCTACCGCGTCAACCCCGAAGAAACAAAGGAGATCCAACGGCAAGTACAACAACTAATCGACAACGGTCATGTACGTGAAAGCTTAAACCCTGGTGTCGTTCCCCTTATACTTGTGCCCAAGCAAGATGGTAGTTTTCGCATGTGCTCGGATTGTAGACCTATCAATGCTATTACCGTTCGTTATAGGCATCCCATTCCTCGCTTAGATGATATGCTTGATGAACTTAGCGGTGCCACCATTTTCTCAAAAATTGATCTTAAAAGTGGTCATTATCAAATCCACATAGAAGAAGGTGATGAATGGAAAACCGCTTTCAAAACTAAATTTGGCTTGTACGAGTGGTTGGTTATGCCTATGGGTTTATCGGAAGCTCCCGGTACTTTCATGCGTCTTATGCATTTTGTGCTTCAACCTTATATTGGAGTTTTCGTTGTGGTTTAGTTTGATGATATTCTTGTGTTTAGCAAATCCATGAAAGAGCATCTAAGTCATGTTCGGGCTGTTTTACAAACTCTTCGCAAGGAACGTCTTTATGCCAACATGAAAAAGTGCACATTTGGTGTTAACAAGCTTGTTTTCTTGGGATTCGTTGTTTCTTCCAAGGGTGTCCATGTTGATGAATCTAAAATTGAAGCAATTAAAGCTTGGCCCCAACCCACCAATTTGCAACAAGTGCGTAGTTTTATTGGCCTTACGGGTTTTTATCGTTGCTTTGTGAAAGATTTTAGCACTATTGCCGCTCCTTTGCATGCTTTGAGTAAGAAGAATGCTCCTTTTGTTTGGGGACCTTTGCAATCAACCGCTTTTGATGAGCTCAAATCTTTGCTTACCCATGCTCCCATTCTCGCTTTACCCAACTTTGACAAAACCTTTTAGGTTCATTGCGATGCAAGTGGTACCGGAATTGGTGGAGTTTTGATGCAAGAAAAACGATCTATTGCATATTTTAGTGAAAAACTTTCCGGTGCTCAACTTAACTATCACATTTATGACAATGAATTGTATGCCTTAGTGTGTGTGTTACATGTGTGGGAGCATTACCTTAGACCGCATGAGTTTGTCTTACATACCGACCATGAAACACTTAAATACCTAAAAGGTCAAACCAAGTTGAATAAACGGCATGCTAAATGGAGTGAATTCATTGAATCTTGTCCCTATGTGATTAAGTATATTAAGGGCAAAGAAAACATGGTGGCGGATGCCCTTTCCCGCAAATGCATGTTACTTACTCAACTTGAATTAAATGTAGTTGGATTTGATCATATCAAAGATTTGTATGAGGGTGATGTGACTTTTGCTACTCCTTATGCTAAGTGTGTGACGCATACTTCTTGGGAAAGATATTATATCAAAGATGGTTATCTTATGAGAGCTAACAAACTATGCATTCCCGAGTCTTCTCTTCGTTTGCTCCTTTTGCAAGAGGCTCATGGAGGCGGACTCATGGGACACTTTGGACGCGAAAGACTTTCTCCACGCTCTCCAAGAACTATTATTAGCCCAAGATGTTTCGTGATGTCGCCCGCTTCACCAACCGGGGCTCTACATGTTGCAAAGCTAAGTCACACTCTTAATCCCATGGTTTACATATGCCTTTACCTATTCCACATCAACCTTGGGAAGACATTAGCATGGATTTTGTGCTTGGATTACCTAGGACTCAAAATGGCAAGGACTCTATTTTTGTTGTTGTGGACCGATTCTCTAAAATGGCTCATTTTATCCCATGCAATAAGATAGACGATGCTTCACATGTTGCCAATCTCTTTTGTAGGGAAATCTTGAGGTTGCACGGCGTGCCAAAGACAATTGTGTTGGATCGAGACGTCAAGTTCTTAAGCTACTTTTGAAAGACGCTATGCGCCAAGCTCGGGATCAAGCTACTATTCTCCACGGCGTATCATCCTCAAACCGATGGACAAACGGAAGTCACCAACCGGACGCTTGCAACTCTCATACGCGTGTTGATCAAGAAGAACATCAAGGAGTGGGAGGAGTCCCTACCCGTCGCCGAGTACGCCTACAACCGCGCAAGACACTCTACCACCGGGAAGTCCCCCTTTGAGGTCGTCTACGGTTTCAACCCTTTGTCGCCATTGGACATCCTTCCTCTACCGCTTCAAGAACGAGCAAACATGGACGCAAGTGCAAGAGCCGCCTACCTCAAGAAGATGCATGAAGAAACACGTTCCACGATCGAGCGCCAAGTACAACGCCTCACCGCCAAGCTCAACATCAACAAGTCTCCCATGGTGTTCCAACCGGGTGATCAAGAATGGATACATCTCCGCAAAGACCGCTTCCCCAAGGAACGCAAGTCCAAGCTACTCCCGAGAGCCGACGGACCATTCAAGGTGCTTGCACGCTACAACGACAACGCCTACAAGGTCGACATCCCACGCGACAAGTACAACGTTAGCGACATCTTCAACGCCAAGCACAATCCATGGACGGATCTCTCCCAATGGGGGGGGGGGGAGATGATGCGGAGCATCCCGCGTCTACCCGCACCGACACTCCATCACCACCGCAAGCACCGAGTGAACCGTTAACAAGAGCACGTGCACGCGCCATCAAGAACAAGGTTGACTCTCTCCTCTTCGAGTTTCGTTCGGATTCACATGAGAATTGGGCTCTACCTCATAAAGACATGTTATGCATTCTAGGGTACCAAGAAGATGATCGTGGGAAGGAGAAGGTGAAGCTGCGAGCAACCATGGTGCAAGAGAAGGAAGGAGAGATCGAGAAGAGTGAAGAAGGAGGAGGAGGGGCAAAACCCCCTGGACACCCCGGGTGCCCGGCACCTGCAGCCCCCGGGTGCCCGGGCTCCTACCCACCTCCAGCCGCACCCTCGGGTGCCCGGCCCCAGCACCTGCAGCCGCTAGGTGCTGCCCCGGGTGCCCGACCACCCCACCTGACGACCTCCAGCGCTCCCCCGGGTGCCCGGCTCTTGGGCCCCTGGGTGCCCGGCCACCCACCAGCCGCCCCCTGAGCAGGCCGGGTGCCCGAGCCAAGTTGCCCGGACCCCTTCGGTCCAGCCGCACATTTTCGGCCTTTTGGCCTTTGTATCCCCCTCTCTTAACTTGTTTCGTACCTAGACTATATAAGGGCACCTCCTAGGTCATTTGTGAGGTTAGCAAAGTATTTAGAACACAAAAGAGGGCTTTGCTCATCTTCCTCCTTTAGGAGATCTAGACCTCCAATTGGAGAAGCTCCTCTTGGAGATCAAGCCCTCCTCTTGGAGAGGATCCTCTTTGGATGCAAGACCTCACCTAGTGAGAAGAACCTTACCCTAGTGCTATTATCCTTGGATTGATCTTGTAATCTTGTGGATCTCATGTATGCTACTCTAGTGGATGTGATATTTGGGTTTGTCTAAGAGTTTTTGTTCCTTGTGTTCTTCAGTGTTTTCCTTCTTTTCCTCCTCCAAGTGTGAAAAGATCCCCTCTAGGGTTTGACCCTACAACAAGTTTTCTTAGCCTTGCTGGATTCTATAGGCGTTTTATGAGAGATTTCAACACCATTGCTGCACCTCTCAATGAGCTTACAAAGAAAGATGTGCCTTTTGTTTGGGGTACCGCACTGGAAGAAGCCTTCACGGTATTGAAAGACTAGTTGACACATGCTCCTTTACTCCAACTTCCTGATTTTAATAAGACTTTTGAGCTTGAATGTGATACTAGTGGAATTGGATTAGGAGGTGTGTTATTACAAGATGGCAAACCTGTTCCATACTTTTCTGAAAAATTGAGTGGCCTAGTCTGAATATTCTACTTATGATAGCTCTTGTTCGGACTTTAGAAACATGACAACATTATTTATGGCCCAAAGAATTTGTTATACACTCTGATCATGAATCTTTGAAACATATTAGAAGTCAAGCTAAACTGAATCGTAGACATGCTAAATGGGTTGAATTCATTAAGACTTTCCCTTATGTCATTAAACACAAGAAGGGAAAAGAAAATGTTATTGCTGATGCATTGTCTCGTTGCTATACTATGCTTTCACGACTTGACTTCAAAATATTGCTTGTCGAAAAGAAAATGTTATTGCAGAAAAGTTAGTGCGTGCCATTGCTTGTCGATCCTGCACTTCACGTTCAGCTTTACAAGCAAGATGGAATAAACGAGTGATATTAGTATACTCCTTATACTCTAGAATGGTCTGAATCTCTCTATTTAATCCACTCATAAAACGTGCAAGCATAGCTTCATTCTCCTCAACAATACCACATCTAATCATGCCAGTTTGTAATTCCTGATAATATTCTTCTACATAATTTTTTCCTTGTCTTAAACGCTGCAATTTTTGAAGCAATTCACGTTGATAATATGGTGGAACCCAACGAGTACGCATAGCAGTTTTCAAAGCAGCCCAAGTAGCTGGAATGGGATATAATCTACAATGTTCAGACCACCATACACATGCAAAACTAGTGAAAGCACAAACAGCAGCAGCAACCCGTCTCTCCTCGGGATATTGTAAACATGTAAAACGTTGTTCAGTTTCTAACTCCCAAGTAAGATATATATCAGGAACATATCTACCCTCAAATGGTGGAATATTCAATTTCAGTTTGGGAATATGGACATCATCTCGTACCTGAGGTGGTGGTGCAGGCCTACCATTACGAATATATACCTGAGGTCGACCTGCTGGTGGTGGTGCTGGTGGTTGCACGTAGTTCTGATTTTGATCAACCTCATCCTCATAATCGCCCGCATACTCATCATCCTCCTGGGTACCAGCAGCAGCAGTAGCACGAGCCAAAGAAGCATCAAGAACAGGAACAGCAGCACCAGAAGTTTGGCCATCCTCAATAGGAACACGTTTCGCTCGTCCATACTTATTCGGAAAGAGGCGTTGTTGTTGTTGTTGCAGAGGTGCGATAGGTGCAGCCGGCGGTGGTTGTGGAAAATGCGCGAGCAATTCATTAAACTTGCTATCAAGCTTTGTTTCGAACGTCTTCTCAATGCCATCTATCTTCTCCATGGCCTCGTCAAACCTGTTTAGCACATCTTGAACCTGTCCACTCATCATTTGCTGAAATTTATCATGTAGCTGTTTGTTCGTCAGGTTCTCCCAATCAGTCTCATCGGCTTGTGATCCTGGCATGGTTAGCAGCAATAGAAACACAAAATAATATGATTCTACAGACTACTAGGAAGCGGTGGTGGTGGTGGTGTGTCACAAATCCTTCAAGCGAATCTCAAATTCTTACCAGTTCTTACCCAGCAGCAGGTGGTGATCGGCAACCGTTGTAGTCAAAACTCTCAAAGCTTGGATAGAGCGATTACCAGGGAGAATCAAACGCATGACGTAGATGTATGTGGAGCTGGGAAGGCTTATAATATGGTAGCAAAAAGGGTCAGCAATAATCAATTCAGAGATGCAAAGTTGAATAAACGCTCAACGACGGTACTGTGCTGGTCCTAGGCTACACTGTGCTAGAGACGCAAGCCTAGAACACTAACAAAATCACGGCGCTGCACGTAAACAAGGGAGGAGCACCCTCTGAATTTTTTCTCTCTTTTTTTGCACCTTTTTTTCTCTTTTTTTGCTCCGCAACAAATTTTTTCGAAAAAGTCTACAAATGGTCTAGAAACTGCCTAGCCAGAATTTTCCAGACTTAGTTTTTTTTAAACTGGAGCTATTTTTCTACTGTGGGTAACACGAAAGTTCGGAAGTCCTTCTCTATCACGACTCAGAGTATGGCATGATCTGGAAGTCGAAAACAAAACAACAAATACTGGACTCGGACTAGCACTGGTGGCGGAGATGAATCTGGTGGAACTCGGACTGGTGGCGGAGATGAATCTGGTGGAACTCGGACTGGTGGCGGAGATGAATCTGGTGGAACTCGCACTGGTGGCAGATATATGTTGCAGGTGGACTCGGATTGGTGTGATGGAGGTGGATATGTGGTATATGGCTGCGGTGATGTCGTATGGTGGTAGATGGCTGCGGTGATGACGATGGTGGTATATGGCAACGGTGATGACGATGGTGGTATATGGCAGCGGTGATGACGATGGTGGTATATGGCAGCGGTGATGATGTGATGAGGACATGACTACCTTGGATATGACCAAAAATATTGCATATATGCATTTTTGTCAGGTGATTTCTAGTGCAAACTATTCAATAATCTATTTATGTTATCCAGAACAAAAATACTTCACACACTTTTGTGTTTTGTCTAATTGCAGGTGTATGGGACATTTGTACAATCCACATATGAAGATAAGGAAGAAAGAGATGTTTATTTGCTGTCCAAAAAGTTCTCTCACGTCACTTTTGGCCCAAGAGAAGATAGAGTCCAAGTCTCTCACGTTCTGGATTCAGATTCGGACTGCACAGACATACCTGACTCAAAACGCACACAAGTTTTTCATATGGACTCCGAATTGGGTGATTCTTTTTTTGTTGGAAACTAGATTTCGTGCACTTTCCAACCCAATTGGAATCACCTTCAAATTCGTCCAGAGCGTTGAGTTGTGGACGAAACAATCTGATGCTGCAGCAGAATCCGAGTCAAACTACAAGTCCAAAGGTGTTACATCACCTCCACTTGGGCCCATCAGCCTTGTACGACCTAGGGTTAGTTTTAGGCTGCCTTGGGACGTCCTCCCACCTCCTTGGCCGCCACCCCTTGCTCCTATATAAGTAGATCCATCTAGTAGCTTTTTCCTTGGGATTTGTTTAGTTAAAAGTTAGCCATTGCAACTTCGTGTACTTCGTTTGTGTCCAACGGCCAGACCAAGACCGCTTACACATCCCCACCATTATCAATACCTCATATATATTTGCAATATTCAGATTGCTTGATCATATTCTTGCTCGTTCTTCGATTGCTTGCAGGAATAGACCTTCGTGGTCAGGCTGACCGTGCTTCCGGCATCGTCAGTAACCTCAGGAGATTGGTTTAGCGATTGCTAAGGCGCAACGTCGTGCACGTTTGTAGTCGGATCGTCAAAGTCGTCTCCACCAAATCGATAGTTATCATCTCATCGAAAGATCGGGACACCCCCGCCTCTATCAAGTGGTATCAGTTTTCAGGTTGCTCGGTGAGAAATTCCAGTTTTCCTAGATTAGATTTATTTTCTTACCTATTGTCCAAGAAAAAGCCACAAAAAAGAGTTAGATCTATTCATCCTTGGTCCAAGCCAGTCTGAGCCTTTGCAATTTTCTTTTCATTGCTTGCATAGTTGAATTATCGGTTGCATCGTCGTGTCGAGTTGCTGGTCTTAGTGTCTAGTTCGTTTAGAGTTTCGAGTTCTATTCACATTAGTCACGCCACCGCTGCATCATTATCTCTTCCGCTGTCCACCACCCATCCATCAATTTCCACCACGTGCTACCCACCCTTCATTGTCATAATAATAGTTGAGATCGTTCACATCTTCACTTGATCCAATCTGCATCTTATCTAGTTTGTTTTGGAAAGAGGGAGAAAAAAGAGAAAAAAAGGAGAAAAAAAAAGGAGAAAAAAAAGTCAGAGAGAAAAAAAGGAGAGAAAGAAAAAAAAAGTGTGAGGAAAAAAAAAGAGAAGAAAAAAAAACAAAAAATCGGCACAAACTTTTTCAGAGGAAAGTTGGAGACAAAGTTATTGATATATCCTGCTTGGCTGTTGTTTCACCTCATTATCTTTACTGCCGTTGTGATCTTCACTTATATCTTGCTGTCCAGAGCTACTTAGTATCCTTCATTGATGCTAGTTGTGCTACGACGTGACCTCATTAGTGTTCTAGGCTCGCGTCTCTAGTCCGGTCTAGCCTAGGACCAGCACAGTACCGTCGTTGAGCGTTTATTCAACATTGCATCTTTGAATTGATTATTGCTAATCTTTTGCTACCATATATAGCCAACCCGGCTCCACATATTTCTACACCGTGTATACGTACGCTCCCCTGGCAATCGCTTTACTCAATATTCGGAGTTACTTGACACCGCTGGTTGCCGATCACCGCCTGCTGCATGGTAAGAACTTGTAAGACATTGATATTTGCTTTACTGTGAGCGTTTTACCACCACATCCTAGTAGTTATAGGAACATTATTTTTGGGTTTTGTTTCTTGTTCTACTAATCATGACAGGATCCAGAGTCAATTCATGGGCTTTGTCGATCGCGGGAGACGTGCCACCACCTTTGCAAATACCACAACCGTCACGAGAGGTGCACAAACATCCAAATGCACATGATCAGGTTAATGTATCTATACCACCATTTAATGGCCGTTTTAAACCTGCTTTATTTATTGAATGGGAGTTCTACATAAAAAATATATTTGCTTCCCATAATTTCGATGAACATAAAAAGGTTAAGGTTGCGGTTGGTTCTTTCACTGGTTATGCTTTGGTTTGGTGGAGTGAATATTGTCGGTTACACCCTGATTATATACCTACTACTTGGGATGATTTGAAACTTGCCATGCGACATACTTTCGTCCCTGCTTATTATACTCGTGACATGATTAAGAAGTTGCAACACTTAAAACAAGGTAGTGAAACTGTAACAAAATATTATGATGATTTACAAACTACCTTGTTGCATTCCTCTTTAGAAGAAAGTGAAGATGATTTTATGGATAGATTTTGGGGAGGATTAAACCGTGATATTCAAGAGATACTAATTCATGACGAGTGTTATCCTATGGACCATTTGTTTCATCTTGCTTGCAAAGCTGAACAGGAAATAAAACGACGTGTTGGCCACGAGGAGAACAAGCGCACGGTGCACATTCCAAGAGTTGATATGATTGTTCCTTCAACTACTAGGCATACTATGACAACCACATCCGTTGTTGTCAGGACTACATCACCTCCACCATGTGACACATCGCCCCCGAGAGTGGCTACATCATCTGAGTTGATCATAAGAGGTAATGACAAAGGTACTGATCTTCCATCTCTACATGAGAATGATGAATGCCTTGTCAATTTGAATGCACCATCTGATGAGCTAACCACTACTTTGATCACACCACCTATTTTAGAGGACTACGTTGATAATTTGACTTTGCCATGTGATCAAACAACTGAAATACCAACAATTTTGAGTGCACCCATTGAATTAACTATTGATGCAAAAGAACCAATGTTTAATCATTTTGATATGACCTCTAATCTTGGTGATGATTCTGTGTTGAATGACTTATTGCATGTTTGCTTATTTAAGCATGTTGTAGCATGTAAATTTGATGCAAGTAAGGTTTATTCACCAATGTTGGGATGGTTTAATGATGAACATTGTCAATCTTTTGAAATGAATAAGAGCTTCACTTATATGTGCAAACTGAGTTGCAATATTTTCATGCCTTCTACTTCTTGTGCTAATTTTTTGGCTTTAGATTTTATGAACTATGCAAGTTACTCATCTATTGATGTGTCATATATGCAAAAATCAAGGGAAGTAAAAATGGATGACATATACATATACAACATGTACACCTTGTCTCTTTTGTTAGCCACATTTCAGATTAAGCAACGCCAAGGACGGCTTTATTTTCAAGAAGGGGAGGATGATGAGGACATGACTACCTTGGATATGACCAAAAATATTGCATATATGCATATTTGTCAGGTGATTTCTAGTGCAAACTATTCAATAATCTATTTATGTTATCCAGAACAAAAATACTTCACATACTTCTGTGTTTTGTCTAATTGCAGGTGTATGGGACATTTGTACAATCCACATATGAAGATAAGGAAGAAAGAGATGTTTATTTGCTGTCCAAAAAGTTCTCTCACGTCACTTTTGGCCCAAGAGAAGATAGAGTCCAAGTCTCTCACGTTCTGGATTCAGATTCGGACTGCACAGACATACCTGACTCAAAACGCACACAAGTTTTTCATATGGACTCCGAATTGGGTGATTCTTTTTTTGTTGGAAACTAGATTTCGTGCACTTTCCAACCCAATTGGAATCACCTTCAAATTCGTCCGGAGCGTTGAGTTGTGGACGAAACAATCTGATGCTGCAGCAGAATCCGAGTCAAACTACAAGTCCAAAGGTGTTACATCACCTCCACTTGGGCCCATCAGCCTTGTACGACCTAGGGTTAGTTTTAGGATGCCTTGGGACGTCCTCCCACCTCCTTGGCCGCCACCCCTTGCTCCTATATAAGTAGATCCATCTAGTAGCTTTTTCCTTGGGATTTGTTTAGTTAAAAGTTAGCCATTGCAACTTCGTGTACTTCATTTGTGTCCAACGGCCAGACCAAGACCGCTTACACATCCCCACCATTATCAATACCTCATATATATTTGCAATATTCAGATTGCTTGATCATATTCTTGCTCGTTCTTCGATTGCTTGCAGGAATAGACCTTCGTGGTCAGGCTGACCGTGCTTCCGGCATCGTCAGTAACCTCAGGAGATTGGTTTAGCGATTGCTAAGGCGCAACGTCGTGCACGTTTGTAGTCGGATCGTCAAAGTCGTCTCCACCAAATCGATAGTTATCATCTCATCGAAAGATCGGGACACCCCGCCACTATCATGATGATGATGCGGCTACGGCGTGACAACTTGTGAACAGAACTCGAAACTCTAAAGGACTAGACACTAAGACCAGCAACTAGACACGACGATGCAACTGCAAAATCAACAACGCAAATACAGAAAAGATTATGCAATGGCTCAGACTGGTTCGGATATGATGAACTAACCCTAATTTTTTTGTGGCTTTTTCGTGGACTATAGGTATGAAGAAAAGACTCGATCTAAACTACGAAAAACTGTAAAATCTCACCGAGCAACCTAGAAATCTGATACCACTTGATAGAGGAAAAGGTGTCCCGTCTTTCGATGAGATGATGGATATCGCTTTGGTGGAAGTCGACTTTGACGATCCGACTACGAACGTGCGAGGACGTTGCGCCTTAGCAATCGCTAAACCAACTCCGAGAGGTTATTGACCACGCCGGAGCATGATCAACCTGACCACGAGGGTCTATTTTCTGCGAGCAAACGAAGAACAAGCAAGAAACTGAGATTGCAATCTGGATATTGTGAATATAAGATGAAAGCTTTATTGATCAAGGTGGGGTTCTGTGACGCCTTTGTCTGGTCGTTGAACACAAACGAAGTACGTGAAGTGGCAGCTATGGCGAACTTTAATCTAAGCAAAACCCAAAGTCTAAACGGTGCCCTAAGGGCTGTATATATGGAGGAAGAGAGGGGGAATAACGTGGCCCTTGGTGGAAGGGTCCGAAATCAACCCTATCTCTTGTTTCCCCACACATACGGACTCTAAAAATAGCCTATACTTATGTATTTCGAAATTACATGGGCCTGGCCCAATAAAAAGGTGACGCAGCACCTATAATAGCCTCTGGACAAAATTTATGAAGTGACATCTTGTATATTTCGTCCAAGGCTTCATGCACTCGTTATGGTGGCTTCAAAGACCTGAAATCATCACTTGTAACTCCGTTCTTGTTCCCCTTGCGCATGCCATCATCTCAAGGCTTGTTTTTGCTCCAGTGTTCATCCTTCTCCAAGCTAGGCCCTTCATTTGTAAGCAAAACGAATGTATCCAATTTAGGCAACATCATATTCTCATGAACATTAGAATCATTACAAAGAAACGAAAGTACCTGGTAATTTAGTTGGCATGCGTGAGCTCTAGTAATTGGTCCAGTATGTATAGCAGCAGGGGCTATGGGTGTAACAATGGTATTGATGTCCTGATCACTATAACTCATGCACGTGAAAGCCAAGAACAAAAGGGCATTCATGTCATCGGTCAATATATATGTGGAAACGATATCTCCACTATATAGGACAAGAAATTTTGGGGCGAACAGGCAAAAAGCGCATGGGAAAATGAAGTACTTTCAAGGACTGCCATAGAATGGACAGATGTTCACTAAAACGGTCATAACTTTGTCATTCGGAGTCCGTGTGATAGAAGCAAAGGTGTCCCGTCTTTCGATGAGATGATGGATTTCGCTTTGGTGGAAGTCGACTTTGACGATCCGACTACGAACGTGCGAGGACGTCGCGCCTTAGCAATCGCTAAACCAACTCTGAGAGGTTATTGACCATGCCGGAGCACGATCAACCTGACCACGAGGGTTTGTTTCCTGCGAGCAAACGAAGAACAAGAAAGAATCTGAGGTTGCAATCTGGATATCGCAAATATAAGATGAAAGCTTTATTGATCAAGGTGGGGTTCTGTGACGCCTTTGTCTGGTCGTTGAACACAAACGAAGTACGCAAAGTTGCAGCTATGGCAAACTTTAATCTAAACAAAACCCAAAGTCTAAACAGTGCCCTAAGGGCTGTATATATGGAGGAAGAGGGGGAATTTCGTGGCCCTTGGTGGAGGGGTCCGAAATCAACCCCATCTCTTGTTTCCCCACACATACGGACTCTAAAAATAGCCTATACTTATGTATTTCGAAATTACATGGGCCTGGCCCAATAAAAAGGTGACGCAGCACCTATAATAGCCTCTGGACGAAATTTATGAAGTGACATCTTGTATATTTCGTCCAAGGCTTCATGCACTCGTTATGGTGGCTTCAAAGACCTGAAATCATCACTTGTAACTCTGTTCTTGTTCCCCTTGTGCATGCCATCATTTCCATGCTTGTTCTTGCTCCAATGTTCATCCTTCTCCAAGCTAGGCCCTTCATTTGTAAGCAAAACAAATGTATCCAATTTAGGCAGCATCATATTCTCATGAACATTAGAATCATTACCAAGAAACGAAAGTACCTGGTAATTTAGTTGGCGTGCGCGAGCTCTAGTAATTGGTCTAGTATGTATAGCAGCAGGGGCTGTGGGTGTAACAATGGTATTGATGTCCTCATCATCCTCCCCTTCTTGAAATGAAGTCGTCCTCGACGGAAGCTCATCTTCCTCATCCAAATAAGGCTTCAAATCTGCAATGTTAAAAGTGGGACTAACCCCAAAATCTGCAGGCAGCTCAAGTTTATGTGCATTATCATTTATTTTCTCTAACACCTTAAAGGGACCATCAGCTCGTGGCATGAGCTTTGATTTGCGCAAATCAGGAAATCTATCCTTACGCAAATGTAACCAAACAAGATCTCCAGGTGCAAACACAACATGTTTTCTACCCTTATCTCCAGCAAGTTTATATTTGGCATTCATACGCTCAATGTTTTCCTTAGTTAACTCATGCATTTTTAAAATCAATTCAGCACGTTGTTTAGCATCAAAATTAACCTTCTCCGAAGATGGAAGAGGCAACAAATCAATAGGTGCACGAGGTAGGAAACCATACACAACTTCAAAAGGGCACATCTTAGTAGTAGAATGCAATGAACGATTATAAGCAAATTCAATATGAGGCAAGCATTCCTCCCACATTTTCTTATTACTCTTCAAAACAGCCCTAAGCATAGTAGACAATGTTCTATTGACTACTTCAGTTTGGCCATTAGTTTGGGGGTGACAAGTAGTACTAAAAAGCAGTTTAGTCCCCAACTTAGCCCATAAACATCTCCAAAAGTGGCTAAGAAATTTAGTATCACGATCTGAAACAATAGTATTTGGCACACCATGCAAGCGAATAATTTCACGAAAGAACAAATCAGCAACATTAACAGCATCATCGCTTTTATGACATGGTATAAAGTGTGCCATTTTCGAGAATCTATCCACGACAACAAATATGCTATCCCTCCCCTTCTTTGTTCGAGGTAAACCTAAAACAAGGTCCATAGATATATCCTCCCAAGGAACACTAGGTACAGGCAAAGGCATATATAAACCATGAGGATTGAGTCGTGACTTAGCTTTTTGACATGTAGTGCATCGAGCAATAAAACGCTCAACATCCCGTCTCATCTTTGGCCAAAAGAAATGTGTAGCAAGTACGTCCTCCGTCTTCTTCACGCCAAAGTGTCCCATTAATCCTCCTCCATGCGCCTCCTGCAACAACAAAAGACGAACGGAGCTAGCTGGAATGCATAGCTTGTTAGCACGAAACACAAATCCATCGTTAACGACAAACTTGTTCCACATTCTTCCTTCTTTACAATTCTGCATTACATCTTTAAAATCAGCATCATGCACATATTGATCTTTGATGGTCTCCAAACCAAATATTTTGAAGTCAAGTTGTGAAAGCATAGTATAGCGACGAGACAATGCATCAACAATAACATTTTCTTTTCCCTTCTTGTGTTTAATGACATAAGGGAAAGTCTCAATGAATTCAACCCATTTAGCATGTCTACGACTCAGTTTAGCTTGACTTTTAATATGTTTCAAAGATTCATGATCAGAATGTATAACAAATTCTTTGGGCCATAAATAATGTTGCCATGTTTCTAAAGTCCGAACAAGAGCATATAATTCTTTATCATAAGTAGAATAATTCAGACTAGGCCCACTCAATTTTTCAGAAAAGTATGCAACAGGTTTGCCATCTTGCAATAACACACCTCCTAATCCAATTCCACTAGCATCACATTCAAGCTCAAAAGTCTTATTAAAATCAGGAAGTTGGAGTAAAGGAGCATGTGTCAACTTATCTTTCAATACCGAGAAGGCTTCTTCCTGTGCGGTACCCCAAAGAAAAGGCACATCTTTCTTTGTAAGCTCATTGAGAGGTGCAGCAATGGTGCTGAAATCTCTCACAAAACGCCTATAGAATCCAGCGAGGCCAAGAAAACTCCTCACTTGTGTGACCGTTTTGGGCTGCGGCCAACTCTCAATAGCTTCAATCTTGGCTTTATCAACTTCAATTCCCTGTGGAGTAACAACATAGCCAAGAAAAGATACTCGGTCGGTGTAAAAGGTGCACTTCCCAAGGTTACCAAACAAACGTGCATCACGTAGAGCTATAAAAACCCTTAATGTTCCAAATGTTCCTCCAAAGATCTGCTATAAATCAATATGTCATCAAAGTAAACTACCACAAACCGTCCAATGAAAGCACGTAAGACTTCGTTCATTAATCTCATGATAGTACTAGGTGCATTAGTTAACCCAAAAGGCATGACTAACCACTCATACAATCCAAACTTAGTTTTAAATGTTGTATTCCATTCATCCCCTAATTTCATATGAATTTGATGGTATCCACTATGCAAATCAACTTCGGAGAATATTGTAGAGCCACTCAATTCATCAAGCACTACTGGAATCAGCTACTTTGCCATCTGCGGACGGCAAAGAAGCTCTTTGCCATCAGCTACCGAAAAGCAGACGACAAAGAAACGGGAGACGGCAAAGAAGGTCTTTGCCATCCGCCATTTCTTTGTCGTCCGCTGGCTGACGGCAAAGAGGGAGGTGGCACCCGCTAACGGAAAAACTTAACGTCCCCACTCATTGCCGTCCGCAGCAAACGGCAAAGATAAACCAAAAGCGGACGGCAAAGGCTAACCTAACTAATGGCCGAGCCCCCCCCCACGCCTGTTACTCTCTCTGTTTCTCCCTCTCTCCTCCCGACACCCACATCGATCCACCCACCGCGCCGCACCCGCCGCCCGGCGCC
>NC_041381.1:271265133-271453316 GCF_002162155.2 Triticum dicoccoides | reverse complement strand
ACACCCCAACCCCGACACCCCGACTCCGACACCACACCCCGACACCCCGACCCCCTGACCCCGTGAGCCCGTCATTGATTATAGTGATGATGATGATTATGCATTTATTGATGATACTGATCGATATTATTATTGTACTTGATGATGATGATTATGCATTTATACGTAGTGTCAGGTATTCAATTTTTTTATGTTGTACTTGATGATGATACACTTAAGTGATATACATATTATTATTCATGTCGGTATTTTTTTGCCGTTGTACTAATTTCATTTACTCTTTGTCATGGCAGGTGTTGAAAGATGGTGGGCGCTGGTCGGGAGCGCTCCGAGGACCCTTCTTCGTCGGCGCTGCGACGAGGTCTTCCATTCCACACGCATCTCTCCGCCGAGCGTTGCTGGACAGTATGGCGACACCACCGGGCCCTTCTTCGTCGACCGCGGTGCCGAGCACGGGACGGGGTAAGAAGAAGAGAGGAGCTGGAGCACGTGGTCGCGGGAGAGGAGGTAGGGTGACTACGAGGGCGCCTTCCTCGCCGCCACCCCTAGCTGTTTCACCCGAGCACATGACTGCTAGGGTGGACTCGTCCAAGGAGGAGGCTACACGGACTCTGGTCCACGAGCCTCTGGTACACGGGCCTTCGTGCCATGAGAGTTCGGCCCACGAGACCCTGGAGGAACACATGTCTGGATGGGGTACCTGGCCGGATCAGCCTGAGGGGTCGAGTGGCCATGCTGATGATGGCGGGGAGCCGACTGATATTGACGAGGAGGGGGGCACCGTCTACCAGCGTGGTGCTACACGGCTCCTGGACATGCCGGCGACCCGCGAGCAGAGGTGGTTGATTTTCTCTGATGGGGAGAGGTAAGTGCATTTAATCTTTTTGTACCCTTATGCATTCACGTTTCTTCAAATATCTAATGCGTTGGCCTTGTCATGCTGGAGGGGTTGGGACCACCATCATAGTGTCCGCCGGCCCAACTCTGTCCTTGGAGTTCTTTGTCGGCAAAACTTCCCTCGGTTTGTTACGTTGCCTGGTGAGGGTCGGCTTCCAGAGCTTGGATTTAGTTGGGAGCACTACTTGGCTGCCTCGGTCCCATCAGGTGAGATTATCGACGGTGTCTTGTGCAAGACGAGGGCAGACGTGGTGATTAGAAAGTTCTGGGTAATTTCTCCTTTACACAATTAAAAATCTTCAACTAGCTAGTTATTAATTGTACTAATCAATATTGTCTCATTTGATTGCAGACATTCTACAGGTGTGAGGAGGGATACGAGGAGGAGGCGGCAAATGTTATCAATAACGTCTGCAAGCGCCTACTACAGAACTTACGGCATGAGGCTCGGGTGCAGGCCGTTCGAGATTACTACGGCGCGCGTGGTATCAAGAAGACCAAGCCGGCGTGCCGCGAGAAGTTCTTGAGTAAGGATGAGTACATGAAGGTAATTCTTAAGGCCTTGTACTTTACTTCCTTCATTTAGTAATTCATAGCCGTAGCGCTGAAGTTTCTATTTCCTAACTTAGGCCCCTCCGAGATGGTGTGCGGATCAGATGGATTGTTGGGAGGTGTTGGTCAAAGAGTGGTGCTCAAAAGAATGGCGAACCCTCCACAACAAGGCCAAGGACAAACATGCCCAAATGGAAGGTGTGCCACACCATCAAGGCTGCTCCAACTTATATTAGTACGGGCGGAACTGGGTATGTGGTTTGCTTCATGATTCATGCAATTCGTTCGTCGTGCTAGCTTTTAGCCCTTTAACTACTAATTTACTTTGTTTCTCTCTTTCAGACACGCTACAATAAGGTGGATAAGGTGCCAGAGGTGTACGACCTGTATGCCATGGCCCACACTGGCTCTTATAAGAAAGTCAAGACATTCTCTACGTCTGACCTCGATGATCCAAAAAACTTCACCAACATCTCCTCCCACGACAAGCTCGTGAAATATAGAGATGAGGGGAAGGCGAGGAAAGGGGAGGACTTTAACCCGAGCCAGGGTCCCATTGATACCGAGCTGCTGATGATATCTGGTGGCGGGAGGTCCCATGGCTCCATAGCCATGGGAGATGGACTTATCCGTTGTCCTAGCACTCTCCCGGAGATCAAGGCGCGCCAGTCGAGCTCCGCTCCTGAGATAAGGCCTCGTGAACGGCCAGTCCAACTCGCCTTCAAGGTTAGTTATACGTACTCAGCTATCTTTCTCCATTACATTGTGTGCGCTTCCATCAATGATTACAAATGGTAACGAGGAGTGGTGTTGCAGGCTGCTATACAAAGTGAGAGAGATAGAACGGAGAAACTTCTGGCGGAGGCAGCGGAGAGGCAGCGGGAGTTGGAGGAGAGGAAGACAAAGATGTTGGAGGAGGAGAGGGCACGGAATGACATGCAGGCGAGGGCCATGTACGAGCTCCTTGTGGTAAGTTTTTTCTACACATTAGCCAAAACATTCATGTATTGTTTGTCTCATTAATAACTAGTATGATTGAGTCGTCAAAACCAAATGTGCAGTCTGTGTGCGAGAAGTCCGGTCAGACCGCTCCGCTGATGCCAGTGATTGCTCCTGGGACCACGGTGAGTTTAATTTGAATGGACATTACTTGCTAGTCTTAACATTTGAGTGTCATCATGCTAACGAGACATTGGAAATGATCTTTGGTGCAGCGTAACTCCAGACAAGCATCACACGATCCTTCTCCAGCTACCGGCACGAGCCACCCCGCTACAACACCTCCATGATCACGGTAAGTGTCTCTAGTGTTTTTCTTAACAAATGCATAAAGACCTAGACTTAGCTTTATTTCCTCCAATATGCTTACCATAATGACTTAGAGTTAGCTTCTTTTCCTCCAAAATGACTTAATAAGCTTACTAACCTCCAAAACCATCCATCTTACCTAGGTTAGCTCTAAAATGATGCATTTTACCCAAGTTGGCTCTAAAATGACCCATTTTACCTAGATTAGCTCATAAACGATCCATTTCACCTAGGTTAGCTCCAAAATGACCCATCTTACCTAGGTTAGCTCCAAAATGACCCATTTTACCTAGATTAGCTCATAAATGATCCATTTCACCTAGATTAGCTCTTAAATGGTCCATTTCACCTTAGTTAGCTCAAAAATGGTCCATTTCACCTTAGTTAGCTAAAAACGATCCATTTCACCTTACTTAGCTCATAAACGACCCATTTCAACTAAGTTAGCTCATAAATGATCCATTTCACCTAAGTTAGCTCAAAAACGATCCATTTCAACTTAGTTAGCTCAAAAACAATCCATTTCACCTTAGTTAGCTCATAAACGACCCATTTGAACTAAGTTAGCTCATAGATGATCCATTTCACCTTAGTTAGCTCATAAACGACCCATTTCAACTTAGTTAGCTCATATATGATCCATTTCACCTAAGTTAGCTCATAAATAACATATACTTCTTGTTCTAGTCTTCTTCTTCTAGTCACCTATTTCTAACTTTCTTATTTTCCATTTTGTAGATTTCATTCACTTCATGAAAGCTAGCTTGCTATGATGGAGTGCTTGTTTTTTCTTTGATGAAACTTTGCATTGTATCTAGCTTGCTATGATGGAACTTGCTATCTTGATCAAACTTTGCATTGTAATATGTATATGGATGGAACAATGTGTATGGATGGAACTTGCTTATGTATGAATGGATGAAACTTATTTATGTGCTGGATATATATGTGATATGTTTGCTGTTAAATAGTCCTATGAAATATATCTATATATGTCATATATATTTGCTATGAAAATTGTTGGATTCAGAAAAAACAAAAAAGAGCCAATATACAGGCTCTTTGCCATCTGCCACCGACGGCAACGGCCTCTTTGTCGTCCGCCGCGGACGGCAAACAGGACATGTGGCAGCCAACTGTGCTTCCTGGGAGCTGACCCATTTGGCCAGTTTACCTACAGTGGCAGACGGCAAAGAGTGGTCACGTCTAGCTGACATCATACGGTGGACGGCAAAGGGCTGCCGTTAGCCACCTAACGGACTAACAGAGAAATTTTTGCCGTCTGCTTTCTTTGCCGTCTACTGCTGATGGCAAAGGACCCTTTGCCGTCAGCCGCTTAAAGCAGACGGCAAAGTAGCTGTTTGCTGGATCTTACTTTTCCGTCCACGTTTGCCGTCCACCGTTCATGCCTTTGCCGTTCGCCGTGGCAGACGGCAAAGTAGCTGATTCCTGTAGTGAAGCCTATCATCTAGCCTAGGAACAGGATGACGATAACGAATAGTAATATTATTAATGCCTCTACAATCAACACACATACGCGATGTACCATCCTTTTTCGGCACTAGAATAATAGGAACAACACAAGGACTAAGGGATTCACGTATATAACCTTTGTCGAGGAGCTCATGTACTTGAGCATAATCTCCTTTGTCTCCTCTGGATTGGTACGGTATGGCACACGGTTTGGTAGTGAAGCACTGGGAATTAAGTCAATCTGATGCTCAATCCCTCGAATAGGCGGTAATCCCGTTGGCACGTCTTGGGGAAAGACGTCAGCGAACTCCTGCAAAATGTTAGTGATAGCAGGAGGCAAAGAGGAAGGCACATCCTTGAATAAAAATAATGCCTCTTTGCACACAAAAGCATAGCAAACAGATTTGCTGAAATCTAGCTCATCAATATCAGATTAGGTGGCAAAAAAACATGCACTTTTCAATTTAATTTCAGAAGCAACACTAGATGGTTTATTATTAGGCTTCATTTGTTGCTCAAATTCTTTTGCCACAATCTGATTTTCACTCTTATTCTTCTCCTGTTTTGCTTTATTAGCTCTATTAATATCATCTTTCAAAATGGAATCAGGAGTCATAGGAAGCAAAGTAATATTTTTATCCTTATGAACAAGAGTATATCGATTGTTTCTACCATGGTGTACAGATTTTTTATCAAATTGCCATGGTCGACCAAGTAATAAGGAACATGCTCGCATAGGTACCACATCACAATCAACATAATCAACATATGTAGAGATACTAAAATTTACACGAACAGTACGTGTTACCTTAACCTTGCCGCTGTTGTTGAACCATTGGATGTAGTAAGGATGTGGATGTGGTCTTGTGTTGAGAGATAGCTTCTCCACCATCTCCATGGTAGCCAAGTTGTTGCAGCTCCCTCCATCTATGATGATGCGCACAAAACATTCCTTCACAACTCCCTTTGTATGGAACAAATTATGCCTCTGATTTTTCTCAGCTTGTGTGACCTGCGCACTCAAAACACGTTGAGCAACTAAACATTCATACCTGTCAGCACCTTTAGAAGCCATGTATTGCATCTCATGATCAGAATCATCTCCACCGTGTTCTTCACGTGTAATAAGAGCCAAAGTCTCCTCATCATAGTCACTAGCGGACTCATACCCACCATCCTCAGTAGCAATCATCACACGCTGAGATTTGCATTCCCTCGCATAATGACCTCTTCCCTTACAACGACGACAAATAATATCACTTGTGTGCTCGGTTGATGCCATGGAAGAAGAAGCGCTCTGTGCAGGCCCGGCAGGTGCGCTCTTGGCAGATAGCGGTGGTTGTGCCTGCTTTCTTGTATCACGGCTGGAGGTGGCACCTAATGTAGGTGCCGGTGCAGTGGAAGTAGAAGATGCACGCGATGTCCATGATGAAGGTCGACCTGCAGAAAAGTTAGTTCGCGCCAATGCTTGTCGATCCTGCACTTCACGTTCAGCTTTACAAGCAAGATGGAATAAACGAGTGATATTAGTATACTCCTTATACTCTAGAATGGTCTGAATCTCTCTATTTAATCCATCCATGAAACGTGCAAGCATTGCTTCATTCTCCTCAACAATACCACATCTAATCATGCCAGTTTTGTAATTCCTGATAATATTCTTCTATAGAATTTTTTCCTTGTCTTAAATGCTGCAATTTTTGAAGCAATTCTTGTTGATAATATGGTGGAACCCAACGAGTACGCATAGCAGTTTTCAAAGCAGCCCAAGTAGCTGGAATAGGATATAATCTACAATGTTCAGACCACCATACACATGCAAAACTAGTGAAAGCAAAAACAGCAGCAGCAACCCGTCTCTCCTCAGGATATTGTAAACATGTAAAACGTTGTTCAGTTTCTAAATCCCAAGTAAGATATATATCAGGAACATATCTACCCTCAAGTGATAGAATATTCAATTTCAGTTTAGGAATATGGTCATTATCTCGTACCTGAGGTGGTGGTGCAGGCCTACCATTGCGAATATATACCTGAGGTTGACCTGCTGGTGGTGGTGCTGGTGGCTGCACGTAGTTCTGATTTTGATCAACCTCATCCTCGTAATAGTCCTCCACCTCTGCAGTAGGAGCAGGGGCTACAGAAGCACCAACAGCAGTAACAGCGGCACCAGAATTTTGTGTTGGCTCAATAGGAATACGCTGTGCTCGCCCTACTGTATCGCGGCGTGAAACTGGTGGTGGGAGACGTTTGAGTAATTCATCGAACTTGACGTCCAACTTGGTGTCAATTGTCTTCTCAATGTCATCCATCTTCTCCATTGCCTTTCCAAAGCTGGCCATCACGTCTTCCACCTGTTGACCCAACATTTGATGAAACTTATCATGAAGCTCCTTGTTCGTCATGTTCTCCCAGTCAATCTCGTCGGCTTGTAGTCCTACCATAGTTAGCAGCAATAGAAATAGACAAGAATATGATACTACAGACTACTGGAAATGGTGGTGGTGGGGTGTCACAAATCCGTCAAGTGAATCTCAAATTCTTACCAGTTCTTACCCAGCAGCAGGTGGTGATCAGCAACCGTTGTAGTCAAAACTCTCAAAGCTTGGATAGAGCAATTACCAGGGAGAGTCAAGCGCACGACGTAGATATATGTGGAGCTGGGAAGGCTTATAATATGGTAGCAAAAAAGGTCAGCAATAATCAATTCAGAGATGCAAAGTTGAATAAATGCTCAACGACATTACTGTGCTGGTCCTAGGCTAGACCGTGCTAGAGACGCGAGCCTAGAACACTAACAAAATCACGGCGCTGCACGTAAACAAGGAAGGAGCACACTCTGAAATTTTTCTCTCTCTCTCTCTTTTTCACTTTTTTTGAACTTTTTTTTCTCTTTTTTTCTCCGCAACAATTTTTTGTGAAAAAGTCTACAAATGGTCTAGAAACTGCCTAGCCAGAATTTTCCAGACTTAGTTTTTTTTGAAACTAGAACTATTTTTCTACTGCGGGTAACACAGAAGTTCGGGAGTCCTTCTCTGTCATGACTCAGAGTATGGCGTGATCTCGAAATCCAAAACAGAGTAACAAAATACTGGACTCGGACTAGGACTGGTGGCGGAGATGAATCTGGTGGAACTCGCACTGGTGGCGGAGATGAATCTGGTGGAACTCGGACTGGTGGCGGATATATGTTGCAGGTGGACTTGGATTATCGTGATGGCGGTGGATATGTGGTATATGGCTGCGGTGATGACGATGGTGGTAGATGGCAGCGGTGATGACGATGGTGGTATATGGCAGCGGTGATGACGATGGTGGTATATGGCAGCGGTGATGATGATGGCGGGTATATGGTAGCGGTGACGATGATGATGCGGCGGCAGTGTGACAACTAGTGAATAGAACTCGAAACTCTAAAGGACTAGACACTAATGACCAACAACTAGACACGGCGATGCAACCGCAAATTCAACAATGCAAAACCCTAAAAAATTATGCAAAGGCTCAGATTGGTTCGGATATGAGGAACTACCCTATTTTCGTGGACTGTAGGTATGAAGAACAAACTCGATCTAAACTATGAAAAACTGTAAAATCTCACCGAGCAACCTGGCTCTGATACCACTTGATAGAGGAAAATGTGTCCCGTCTTTCAATAAGATGGTGGCTATCGTTTTCTGTGGGAGTCAACCATGATGATCCGACTACGAACGTGCGAGACGTCGCGCCTTAGCAATCGCTAAACCAACTTCCGAGGGGTTATTGACCACGCCGGAGCACGATCAACCTGACCACGAGGGTCTGTTTTCCTGCGAGCAAATGAAGAACAAGCAAGAAACTAAGATTGGAATCTGGATATTGCGAATATAATAGGAAAGCTTTATTAATATAGGTGGGGTTCTATGACGCCTTTGTCTGGTCGTTGAACACAAACGAAGTACGCGAAGTTGCAGCTATGGCGAACTTTAATCTAAATAAAACCCAAAGTCTAAACGACGCCCTAAGGGCTATGTATATGGAGGAAGAGGGGGGGAATTTCGTGGCCCTTGGGGAAGGGGTCCGAAACCAACCCTATCTCTTGTTTGCCTACATATACGGACTCTAAAAACAGCCTATACTCAAGTATTTCGAAAATACATGGGGCATCTTGTATATTTCGTCCAGGGCTTCATGCACTCATTATGGTGGCTTTAACGTCTTGAAATCATCACTTGTAACTCCGTTTTTGTTCCCCTTGTGCATGCCATCATCTCCGTGCTTGTTCTTGCTCCAATATTCATCCTTCTCCAAGCTAGGCCCTTCATTTGTAAACAAAATAAATGTATCCTATTTAGGCAACATCATATTCTCATGAATATTAGAATCATTACCAAGAAATGAAAGTACCTGGTAATTAAATTGGCGTGCGCGAGCTCTAGTAATTGGTCCAGTATGTAGAGCAGCAGGGGCTGTGGGTGTAACAATGGTATTGATGTCCACATCATTTGGAGTCCATGTTGGACCCACCAGTACTCAAATTGCTCGCAGTGAGCATGCGAATCCAGGAAATTCTCCCTGCTTGCGCTAGGAGGCCCGGAGTACCCTCAAATTCGGCCTTAAGAAGGACTTTTTTGCCCTGAAAGTCAAAGAACATCATTCGCCGTTGTCCTTCGGACAAGTTTCTAAACCCATTGCCATTTCCTTTTGATGGAATTCAACAGATTATGTTGCTTATAGACATTAGCCCCCTGGTAGAGACAAACGTACCTTTCTGCATATGCTCTATGATCCAGGCAATTTCATTTGGTCGTAAATTGGAAAAATCCAGCGGCTATATGCCTTATTCTCCTTGTTTTCGCCGTATGGCATGCTGTAACTCATGCGCGTGAAAGCCAAGAACAAAAGTGCATTCCTGGCATACGTCAGTATATATGTGGAAATAATATCTCCACTCTATAGGACAAGAAATTTTGGGGCGGTCAGGCAAAAAGGGCACGGGAAAATGAAGTACTTTCAAGGACTGCCATAGAATGGACAGATGTTCACTAAAACAGTCATAACTTTGTCATTCGGAGTCTGTGTCCGACCCACAAGTACTCAAACTGCTCACGACGAGCGTGTGAATCCAGCAAATACTCCCCGCTTGTGATAGGAGGCTCGGAATACCCTCAAATTCGGCCTTAAGCAAGACGTTTTGGCCCTGAAAGTCAAAGAACATCATTCGCCGATGTTTTTCGGACTAGTTTCTAAACCCATTGGCACTTTCTTTTGAAGGAAATTCAAGAGGTTATGTTGCTTATAGACATTAGCCCCCCTGTTAGGGACAAACGTACCTTTTTGCAGATGCTCTATGATCCGGGCAATCTCATTTGGTCGTAAATTGAAGAAAATCCAACGGCTATATGCCTTATTCTCCTTGTTTTAGCTGGATGGCATGCTATAACTCATGCGCGTGAAAGCGAAGAACAAAAGGGCATTCCTGGCATTGGTCAATATCTATTTGGAAACAATATCTCCACTATAGAGGACAAGAAGTTTCGGAGCGGTCAGGCAAAAAGCACACGGGAAAATGAAGTACTTTCAAGGACTGCCATAGAATGGACCGATGTTCACTAAAACGGTCATAACATTGTCATTCGGAGTCCGTGTCAGACCAACAAGTACTCAAACTACTCGCGGCGAGCATGCGAATCCAGAAAATACTCCCCGCTTGTGCCAGGAGGCCAGTAGTACCCTCGAATTCGGCCTTAAGCAGGACTTTTTTGCCCTGAAAGTCAAAGAACATCATTCGCGGCTGTGTTTCGGACAAGTTTATTGACCCATTGTCACTTCCTTTTGAAGGAAATTCGAGAGATTGTGTTGCTTATAGACATTAGGCCCCCTGGTAGGGACAAACGTACCTTTCTGCACATGCTATTTGATCCGGGCAATCTCATTTGGTCGTAAATTGGAAAAATCCAGCGGCTATGTGCCTTATTCTCCTTGTTTTCGCCGGATGGCATGTTGTAACTCATGCGCGTGAAAGCCAAGAACAAAAGGGCATTCCTGGCATCGGTCAATATATATATGTGGAAATGATATCTCCACTATATAGGACAAGAAATTTTGGGGCGGTCAGGCAAAAAGCACGCGGGAAAATGAAGTCCTTTCAAGGACTGCCATAGAATGGACAGATTTTCACTAAAACGGTCATAACTTTGTCATTCGGAGTCAGTGTCCGACCCACAAGTACTCAAACTGCTCGCGACGAGCGTGCGAATCCACAAAATACTCCTTGCTTGTGCTAGGAGGCCCAGAATACCCTCAAATTCGGCCTTAAGCAAGGCTTTTTGGCCCTGAAAGTCAAAGAACATCATTCGCCGATGTTTTTTGGACAAGTTTCTGAACCCATTGGCACTTCCTTTTGAAGGAAATTCAAGAGGTTATGTTGCTTATAGACATTAGCCCCCTGGTAGGGACAAACGTACCTTTCTGCAGATGCTCTATGATCCGAGTAATCTCATTTGGTCGTAAATTGAAGAAAATCCAGCGGTGATATGCCTTATTCTCCTTGTTTTCATCGGATGGTACGCTATAACTCATGCGCGTGAACGCCAAGAACAAAAGGGAATTAGTGGCATCGGTCAATATATATGTGGAAACAATATCTCTACTATAGAGGACATGAAATTTCAGGGCGGTCAGGCAAAAAGGGCCAGGGGAAAATGAAGTACTTTCAGGGACTGGCGTAGAATGGACCGATGTTCACTAAAACGGTCATAACTTTGCCATTCGGAGTCCGTGTCAGATCCACAAGTACTCAAACTACTCGCGGCGAGTGTGCGAATCCAGAAAATACTCCCTGCTTGCGCCAGGAGGCCTGGAGAACCCTCAAATTCAGCCTTATGCAGGACTTTTTGGCCCTGAAAGTCAAATAACATCATTCGCCGATGTTTTTCGGACAAGTTTCTGAACCCATTGGCACTTCATTTTGAAGGAAATTCGAGAGATTATGTTGCTTATAGACATTAGCCCCCCTGGTAGGGACAAACATACCTTTCTGCAGATGCTCTATGATCCGGGCAATCTCATTTGGTCGTAAATTGAAAAAATCCAGTGGCTATATGCCTTATTCTCCTTGTTTTCGCCAGATGGCATGCTGTAACTCATGCGCGTGAATGCCAAGAACAAAAGGGCATTCCTGGCATCAGTCAATATATATGTGGAACAATATCTCCACTATAGAGGACAAGAAATTTCGGGGCGGTCAGGAAAAAATAGCACGGGAAAATGAAGTACTTTCAAGGACTGCCATAGAGTGGACCGATGTTCACTAAAACGGTCATAACTTTGTCATTCAGATTCTGTGTCGAACCCACAAGTACTCAAATTGCTTGCGGCGAGCATGCAAATTCATAAAATACTCCCCTCTTGGCCAGGAGGCCTAGAATACTGATGCAGAGCATCCTACGGTCAATACCATGTCAAGAGTCTGATAGAGGCAAAGGTGTCCCGTCTTTCGATGAGATGGTGGATTTCGCTTTGGTGGAAGTCGACTTTGACGATCCGACTACGAACGTGCGAGGACGTCGCGCCTTAGCAATCGCTAAACCAACTCCGAGAGGTTATTGACCACGCCGGAGCACGATCAACCTGACCACGAGGGTCTGTTTCCTGCGAGCAAACGAAGAACAAGCAAGACTAAGATTGCAATCTTGATATTGCGAATATAAGATGAAAGCTTTATTGATCAAGGTGGGGTTATGTGACGCCTTTGTCTGGTCGTTGAACACAAACGAAGTACGCGAAGTTGCAGCTATGGCGAACTTTTAATCTAAACAAAACCCCCCAAAGTCTAAACGATGCCCTAAGGGCTGTATATATGGAGGAAGAGGGGGGAATTTCGTGGCCCTAGGTGGAGGAGTCCGAAATCAACCCTATCTCTTGTTTCCCCACACATACGGACTCTAAAAATAGCCTATACTTATGTATTTCGAAATTACATGGGCCTGGCCCAATAATAAGGTGACGCAGCACCTAAAATAGCCTCGGGACGAAATTTATGAAGTGGCATCTTGTATATTTCGTCCAAGGCTTCATGCACCCATTATGGTGGCTTCAAAGTCCTGAAATCATCACTTGTAACTCCGTTCTTGTTCCCCTTGCGCATGCCATCATCTCCATGCTTGTTCTTGCTCCAATGTTCATCCTTCTCCAAGCTAGGCCCTTCATTTGTAAGCAAAACAAATGTATCCAATTTAGGCAGCATCATATTCTCATGAACATTAGAATCATTACCAAGAAACGAAAGTACCTGGTAATTTAGTTGGCGTGCACGAGCTCTAGTAATTGGTCCAATATGTATAGCAGCAGGGGTTGTGGGTGTAACAATTGTATTGATGTCCTCATCATCGAGGAAGGCACGTCCTCGAATGAAAATAATGCCTCTTTGCACACAAAAGCATAGCAAACAGATTTGCTGAAATCTAGCTCATCAATATCAGATTTGGTGGCAAATAAACATGCACTTTTCAATTTAATTTCAGAAGCAACACTAGATGGTTTATTATTAGGCTTCATTTGTTGCTCAAATTCTTTTGCCACAATCTGATTTTCACTCTTATTCTTCTCCTGTTGTGCTTTATTAGTTCTATTAATATCATCTTTCAAAATGGAATCAGGAGTCATAGGAAGCAAAGTAATATTTTTATCCTTATGAACAAGAGTATAGTGATTGTTTCTACCATGGTGTATAGAATTTTTATCAAATTGCCATGGTCTACCAAGTAATAAGGAACATGCTTGCATAGGTACCACATCACAATCAACATAATCAGCATATGTAGAGATACTAAAATGCACACGAACAGTACGTGTTACCTTAACCTTGCCGCTGTTGTTGAACCATTGGATGTAGTAAGGATGTGGATGTGGTCTTGTGGTGAGAGAAAGCTTCTCCACCATCTCCATGCTAGCCAAGTTGTTGCAGCTCCCTCCGTCTATTATGACGCGCACAGAACGTTCCTTCACAACTCCCTTGGTATGGAACAAATTGTGCCTCTGATTTTGCTCAGCTTGTGTCACCTGCACACTCAAAACACGTTGAGCAACTAAACATTCATACCTGTCAGCGTCTTCAGGAGCCATGTATTGCGTCTCATGATCAGAATCATCTCCACCATGTTCTTCACGTGTAATAAGAGCCAAAGTCTCCTCATCATAGTCACTAGCGGACTCATATCCACCATCCGCGGTAGCAATCATCACACGCGGAGATTTGCATTCTCTCGCATAATGACCTCCTCCCTTACAACGACGACAAATAATATCACTTGTGTGCCCTGTTGATGCCATGGAAGAAGAAGAACGCTGTGCAGGCCCCGCAGGTGCGCTCTTGGCAGATAATGGTGGTTGTGCCTGTTTTCTTGTATCACGGCTGGAGGAGGCACCGGATGGAGGTGCTGGTGCAGTTGAAGTAGAAGATGCACGCGGTGTCCATGATGAAGGTCGGCCTGCAGAAAAGTTAGTTCGCACCAATGCTTGTCGATCCTGCACTTCACGTTCAGCTTTACAAGCAAGATGGAATAAACGAGTGATATTAGTATACTCCTTATAGTCTAGAATGGTCTGAATCTCTCTATTTAATCCACCCAGAAAACGTGCAAGCATAGCTTCATTCTCCTCAACAATACCACATCTAATCATGCCAGTTTGTAATTCCTGATAATATTCTTCTACAGAATTTTTCCCTTGTCTTAAACGCTGCAATTTTTGAAGCAATTCACGTTGATAATATGGTGGAACCCAACGCGTACGCATAGCAGTTTTCAAAGCAGCCCAAGTAGTTGGAATAGGATATAATCTACAATGTTCAGACCACCATACACATGCAAAACTAGTGAAAGCACAAACGGCAGCAGCAACTCGTCTCTCCTCAGGATATTGTAAACATGTAAATCGTTGTTCAGCTTCTAACTCCCAAGTAAGATATATATCAGGAACATATCTACCCTCAAATGGTGGCTCTGATACCACTTGATAGAGGCAAAGGTGTCCCGTCTTTCGATGAGATGATGGATATCGCTTTGGTGGAAGTCGACTTTGACGATCCGACTACGAACGTGCGAGGACGTCGCGCCTTAGCAATCGCTAAACCAACTCCGAGAGGTTATTGACCACGCCGGAGCACGATCAACCTGACCACGAGGGTCTGTTTCCTGCGAGCAAACGAAGAACAAGCAAGAAACTAAGATTGCAATCTGGATATTGCGAATATAAGATGAAAGCTTTATCGATCAAGGTGGGGTTCTGTGACGCCTTTGTCTGGTCGTTGAACACAAACGAAGTACGCGAAGTTGCAACTATGGCGAACTTTTAATCTAAACAAAACCCAAAGTCTAAACGATGCCCTAAGGGCTGTATATATGGAGGAAGAGGGGGGAAATTTCGTGGCCCTTGGTGGAGGGGTCCGAAATCAACCCTATCTCTTGTTTCCCCACACATACGGACTCTAAAAATAGCCTATACTTATGTATTTCGAAATTACATGGGCCTGGCCCAATAATAAGGTGACGCAGCACCTAAAATAGCCTCGGGACGAAATTTATGAAGTGGCATCTTGTATATTTCGTCCAAGGCTTCATGCACCCATTATGGTGGCTTCAAAGTCCTGAAATCATCACTTGTAACTCCGTTCTTGTTCTTGCTCCAATGTTCATCCTTCTCCAAGCTAGGCCCTTCATTTGTAAGCAAAACAAATGTATCCAATTTAGGCAGCATCATATTCTCATGAACATTAGAATCATTACCAAGAAACGAAAGTACCTGGTAATTTAGTTGGCGTGCACGAGCTCTAGTAATTGGTCCAGTATGTATAGCAGCAAGGGCTGTGGATGTAACAATTGTATTTATGTCCTCATCATCCTCCCCTTCTTGAAATGAAGTCGTCCTCGACGGAAGTTCATCTTCCTCACCCAAATAAGGCTTCAAATCTGCAATGTTAAAAGTGGGACTAACCCCAAAATCTGCAGGCAGCTCAAGTTTATATGCATTATCATTTATTTTCTCTAACACCTTAAAGGGACCATCAGCACGTGGCATTAGCTTTGATTTGCGCAAATCAGGAAATCTATCCTTACGCAAATGTAACCAAACAAGATCTCCAGGTGCAAACACAACATGTTTTCTACCCTTATCTCCAGCAAGTTTATATTTAGCATTCATACGCTCAATGTTTTCCTTAGTTAACTCATGCATTTTTAAAATCAATTCAGCACGTTGTTTAGCATCAAAATTAACCTTCTCCGAAGATGGAAGAGGCAACAAATCAATAGGTGCACGAGGTAGGAAACCATACACAACTTCAAAAGGGCACATCTCAGTAGTAGAATGCAATGAACGATTATAAGCAAATTCAATATGAGGCAAGCATTCCTCCCACATTTTCTTATTATTCTTCAAAACAGCCCTAAGCATAGTAGACAACGTTCTATTGACTACTTCAGTTTGTCCATCAGTTTGGGGGTGACAAGTAGTACTAAAAAGCAGTTTAGTCCCCAACTTAGCCCATAAACATCTCCAAAAGTGGCTAAGAAATTTAGTATCACGATCTGAAACAATAGTATTTGGCACACCATGCAAGCGAATAATTTCACGAAAGAACAAATCAGCAACATTAACAGCATCATCGCTTTTATGACATGGTATAAAGTGTGCCATTTTCGAGAATCTATCCACGACAACAAATATGCTATCCCTCCCCTTCTTTGTTCGAGGTAAACCTAAAACAAAGTCCATAGATATATCCTCCCAAGGAACACTAGGTACAGGCAAAGGCATATATAAACCATGAGGATTGAGTCGTGACTTAGCTTTTTGACATGTAGTGCATCGAGCAATAAAACGCTCAACATCCCGTCTCATCTTTGGCCAAAAGAAATGTGTAGCAAGTACGTCCTCCGTCTTCTTCACGCAAAGTGTCCCATTAATCCTCCTCCATGCGCCTCCTGCAACAACAAAAGACGAACGGAGCTAGCTGGAACGCATAGCTTGTTAGCACGAAACACAAATCCATCGTTAACGACAAACTTGTTCCACATTCTTCCTTCTTTACAATTCTGCATTACATCTTTAAAATCAGCATCATGCACATATTGATCTTTGATGGTCTCCAAACCAAATATTTTGAAGTCAAGTTGTGAAAGCATAGTATAGCGACGAGACAATGCATCAGCAATAACATTTTCTTTTCCCTTCTTGTGTTTAATGACATAAGGGAAAGTCTCAATGAATTCAACCCATTTAGCATGTCTACGATTCAGTTTAGCTTGACTTTTAATATGTTTCAAAGATTCATGATCAGAATGTATAACAAATTCTTTGGGCCATAAATAATGTTGCCATGTTTCTAAAGTCCGAACAAGAGCATATAATTCTTTATCATAAGTAGTATAATTCAGACTAGGCCCACTCAATTTTTCAGAAAAGTATGCAACAGGTTTGCCATCTTGTAATAACACACGTCCTAATCCAATTCCACTAGCATCACATTCAAGCTCAAAAGTCTTATTAAAATCAGGAAGTTGGAGTAAAGGAGCATGTGTCAACTTATCTTTCAATACCGTGAAGGCTTCTTCCTGTGCGGTACCCCAAACAAAAGGCACATCCTTCTTTGTAAGCTCGTTGAGAGGTGCAGCAATGGTGCTGAAATCTCTCACAAAACGCCTATAGAATCCAGCGAGGCCAAGAAAACTCCTCACTTGTGTGACCGTTTTGGGCTGCGGCCAACTCTCAATAGCTTCAATCTTGGCTTTGTCAACTTCAATTCCCTGTGGAGTAACAACATAGCCAAGAAAAGATACTCGGTCGGTGCAAAAGGTGCACTTCCCAAGGTTACCAAACAAACGTGCATCACGTAGAGCAATAAAAACAGCACGTAAATGTTCCAAATGTTCATCCAAAGATCTGCTATAAATCAGTATATCATCAAAATAGACTACCACAAATCGTCCAATGAAAGCACGTAAAACTTCGTTCATTAGTCTCATGAAAGTACTAGGCGCATTAGTTAACCCAAAAGGCATGACTAACCACTCATATAATCCAAACTTAGTTTTAAATGCTGTTTTCCATTCATCTCCCAATTTCATACGAATTTGATGGTATCCACTACGCAAATCAACTTTGGAGAATATTGTAGAGCCACTCAATTCATCAAGCATATCATCTAGCCTAGGAATAGGATGACGATAAGGAATAGTAATATTATTAATGCCTCTACAATCAACACACATACGTGATGTACCATCCTTTTTCGGCACTAGAATAATAGGAACAGCACAAGGACTAAGGGATTCGCGTATATAACCTTTGTCGAGAAGCTCTTGTACTTGACGCATAATCTCCTTCGTCTCCTCTGGATTGGTACGGTATGGTGCACGGTTTGGCAGTGAAGCACCGGGAATTAAGTCAATTTGATGCTCAATCCCTCGAATAGGCGGTAATCCCGGTGGCACGTCTTGTGGAAAGACGTCAGCGAACTCCTGCAAAATGTTAGTGACAGCAGGAGGCAAAGAGGAAGGCACGTCCTCGAATGAAAATAATGCCTCTTTGCACATGAAAGCATAGCAAACAGATTTGCTGAAATCTAGCTCATCAATATCAGATTTGGTGGCAAATAAACATGCACTTTTCAATTTAATTTCAGAAGCAACACTAGATGGTTTATTATTAGGCTTCATTTGTTGCTCAAATTCTTTTGCCACAATCTGATTTTCACTCTTATTCGTCTCCTGTTTTGCTTTATTAGCTCTATTAATATCATCTTTCAAAATGGAATCAGGAGTCATAGGAAGCAAAGTAATATTTTTATCCTTATGAACAAGAGTATAGTGATTGTTTCTACCATGGTGTACAGAATTTTTATCAAATTGCCATGGTCTACCAAGTAATAAGGAACATGCTTGCATAGGTACCACATCACAATCAACATAATCAGCATATGTAGAGATACTAAAATGCACACGAACAGTACGTGTTACCTTAACCTTGCCGCTGTTGTTGAACCATTGGATGTAGTAAGGATGTGGATGTGGTCTTGTGGTGAGAGAAAGCTTCTCCACCATGTCCATGCTAGCCAAGTTGTTGCAGCTCCCTCCGTCTATGATGACGCGCACAGAACGTTCCTTCACAACTCCCTTGGTATGGAACAAATTGTGCCTCTGATTTTGCTCAGCTTGTGTGACCTGCACAGTCAAAACACGTTGAGCAACTAAACATTCATACCTGTCAGCGTCTTCAGGAGCCATGTATTGCGTCTCATGATCAGAATCATCTCCACCATGTTCTTCACGTGTAATAAGAGCCAAAGTCTCCTCATCATAGTCACTAGCGGACTCATATCCACCATCCGCGGTAGCAATCATCACACGCGGAGATTTGCATTCTCTCGCATAATGACCTCCTCCCTTACAACGACGACAAATAATATCACTTGTGTGCCCTGTTGATGCCATGGAAGAAGAAGAACGCTGTGCAGGCCCCGCAGGTGCGCTCTTGGCAGATAATGGTGGTTGTGCCTGTTTTCTTGTATCACGGCTGGAGGAGGCACCGGATGGAGGTGCTGGTGCAGTTGAAGTAGAAGATGCACGCGGTGTCCATGATGAAGGTCGGCCTGCAGAAAAGTTAGTTCGCACCAATGCTTGTCGATCCTGCACTTCACGTTCAGCTTTACAAGCAAGATGGAATAAACGAGTGATATTAGTATACTCCTTATAGTCTAGAATGGTCTGAATCTCTCTATTTAATCCACCCAGAAAACGTGCAAGCATAGCTTCATTCTCCTCAACAATACCACATCTAATCATGCCAGTTTGTAATTCCTGATAATATTCTTCTACAGAATTTTTCCCTTGTCTTAAACGCTGCAATTTTTGAAGCAATTCACGTTGATAATATGGTGGAACCCAACGCGTACGCATAGCAGTTTTCAAAGCAGCCCAAGTAGTTGGAATAGGATATAATCTACAATGTTCAGACCACCATACACATGCAAAACTAGTGAAAGCACAAACAGCAGCAGCAACTCGTCTCTCCTCAGGATATTGTAAACATGTAAATCGTTGTTCAGTTTCTAACTCCCAAGTAAGATATATATCAGGAACATATCTACCCTCAACTGGTGGAATATTCAATTTCAGTTTAGGAATATGGACATCATCTCGTACCTGAGGTGGTGGTGCAGGCCTACCATTACGAATATATACCTGAGGTCGACCTGCTGGTGGTGGTACAGGTGGCTGCACGTAGTGTTGATTTTGATCAACCTCATCCTCATAATCTCCCACATAATCATCCTCCTCCGCATCAGCAGCAGGAGCCACAGAAGTATCAACAGCAGCACCAACAGTTTGGCCAAACGCAAGAGGAACACGGCTTGCTCGGCGGAGGTCTGCTTCGCGACGTGGAGGTAGTCGTTGTTGTTGTTGTTGGAGAGGTGCGTTAGGTGCAGCGGGTGGTGGTGGTGGAAGACGCGCGAGCAATTCATTAAACTTGTTATCGAGCTTTGTTTCGAACGTCTTCTCAAAGCCAGTGATCTTCTCCATGGCCTCTTCAAAATTGTTCAGCACATCTTGCACCTGTTCAGACATCATTTGCTGAAACTTATCATGAAGCTCCTTGTTCGATAAATTCTCCCAGTCAATCTCGTCGGCTTGTGATCCTGGCATGGTTAGCAGCAATAGAAACACACAAGAATATGATCCTACAGACTACGAACAAGTGGTGGTGGTGGGTGTCACAAATCCGTCAAGCAAATCTCAAATTCTTACCAGTTCTTACCCAGCAGCAGGCGGTGATCGGCAACCGTTGTAGTCAAAAACTCTCAAAGCTTGGATAGAGCGATTACCAGGGAGAGTCAAACGCACGACGTAGATGTATGTGGAGCTGGGAAGGCTTATAATATGGTAGCAAAAAGGGTCAGCAATAATCAATTCAGAGATGCAAAGTTGAATAAACGCTCAACGACGGTACTGTGCTGGTCCTAGGCTAGACTGTGCTAGAGACGCGAGCCTAGAACACTAACAAAATCACGGCGCGGCACGTAAACAAGGGAAAAGCACACTCTGAGTTTTTTTTTCGCTCTTTTTTTTTGCGCTACTTTTTTTTTTGCGAAAAATCACTATAATGGCGAGTGTCTCAAAACTATTCCTAGCTCAAACTGACAGGATGGGCACGAAATTTTTTCGACCAATTTTTTTTTCGACTGCCCGGACCCAAAAACTGGAAACGGGTCAAAAAAAACTTCCTATAATGGCACCTGTCTCAAAACACTCAGAAACACCTAAAAATAGGATAGCCAGAATTTTTTTCGAAAAATGCGTTTTCGAAAAATTTTGGGCCTAAACGGAGCGTGGCTACCCGACTCTTTTTTTTTTTCCAAAACCTACTCCGGCAAGGAAACACGAATCGGAATCTAGATGGATCCCGAAAACAAACCTAATAAGCAAAGAACTCGGATTGGTGGTGGATATATGGTGGTGGTATATGGCAGCGGTGGTGGTAGCGGTGGTAGTATATGGATATGGATCGGTGGTGGTATATGGACACGGATTGGTGGTGGTATATGGATACGGATTCGGTGCGGTGGTGGTAGATGGCAGGGGCGATGATGATGGTGCGGCGGCGGCGTGACAACTTATGACCAGAACTCGAAACTCTAAAAGACTAGACTCTAAGACCAGCAACTAGACACGACGATGCAACCGCAAATTCAACAAAGCAAAACCCTAAAAAGATTATGCAAGGCTCAGATTGGTTCGGATATGATGAACTAACCCTAAATTTTTTTGTGTGGCTTTTTCGTGGACTATAGGTATGAAGAGCAGACTCGATCTAAACTACTAAAAAACTGTAAAATCTCACCGAGCAACCTGGAAATCTGATACCACTTGATAGAGGCAAAGGTGTCCCGTCTTTCGATGAGATGGTGGATTTCGCTTTGGTGGAAGTCGACTTTGACGATCCGACTACGAACGTGCGAGGACGTCGCGCCTTAGCAATCGCTAAACCAACTCCGAGAGGTTATTGACCACGCCGGAGCACGATCAACCTGACCACGAGGGTCTGTTTCCTGCGAGCAAACGAAGAACAAGCAAGAAACTAAGATTGCAATCTGGATATTGCGAATATAAGATGAAAGCTTTGTTGATCAAGGTGGGGTTCTGTGACGCCTTTGTCTGGTCGTTGAACACAAACGAAGTACGCGAAGTTGCAGCTATGGCGAACTTTTAATCTAAACAAAACCCCCCAAAGTCTAAACGATGCCCTAAGGGCTGTATATATGGAGGAAGAGGGGGGAATTTCGTGGCCCTTGGTGGAGGAGTCCGAAATCAACCCTATCTCTTGTTTCCCCACACATACGGACTCTAAAAATAGCCTATACTTATGTATTTCGAAATTACATGGGCCTGGCCCAATAATAAGGTGACGCAGCACCTAAAATAGCCTCGGGACGAAATTTATGAAGTGGCATCTTGTATATTTCGTCCAAGGCTTCATGCACCCATTATGGTGGCTTCAAAGTCCTGAAATCATCACTTGTAACTCCGTTCTTGTTCCCCTTGCGCATGCCATCATCTCCATGCTTGTTCTTGCTCCAATGTTCATCCTTCTCCAAGCTAGGCCCTTCATTTGTAAGCAAAACAAATGTATCCAATTTAGGCAGCATCATATTTTCATGAACATTAGAATCATTACGAAGAAACGAAAGTACCTGGTAATTTAGTTGGCGTGCACGAGCTCTAGTAATTGGTCCAGTATGTATAGCAGCAGGGGCTGTGGGTGTAACAATTGTATTGATGTCCTCATCAGAGTCCGTTTGGCAAGTGACACGTGCTACCTCTACTTCGCATACATAAAGGTGAATCTTCTCCTTTACACGTGTTCACTTGACCCCTTCGAGGATGGTATACTACTTGACACTCCACTCGTGTGCATGCATAGGTATTGTCGGAACACTACAGATAACGAGGAGGAGTGCAAGCGCCAAGGAACAACTACACCATCCGTGAGGGAAGCATGGAAGAGAAGACGGAAGAAGATGGAGTTGCGGAGTCTACAGCGGCCGGACATCCGATGTGCCATCGGACGTCCGACACTCTACAGTGCTCGGACGACTGGCGTCCACCGGAGGTCCGACACGACCATGCCAGGACCAGCTAGGAGATCTATAACGGCCGGACGATCGACATCCTCCGGACGACCGACAAGTCCCAGCGCATGGACGACCGACGCTGACCGGACGACCGGCGCCACCAAAAGTCGGAAGTCCGACGCCCTCCGGATGACCGGACCCCCGCGAGCGACCGGACGTCCGACCCCGACCGGACATCTGACACTGCCTGTGCGCAGCCAGGCCTTTGGCCTTGTATCCCTCTCCCACTTACCCCTTCATGGCTTAGACTATAAATAGACCTCCCCCTCATCTTTTCTAGGGTTAGCAAAGTGACAACTCATTTGTATATGAGCTTTGCTCCTACCTTCCTCTACTGTTGAGAGAGAGAGACCACCACTCCCATGGAGTTCAAGACCTCCATGTGAGAAGATCTGATGAGGACATCAATACCATTGTTACACCCACAGCCCCTGCTGCAATACATACTGGACCAATTACTAGAGCTTGCGCACGCCAATTAAATTACTAGGTACTTTCATTTCTTGGTAATGATTGTAATGTTCATGAGAATATGATGTTGCCTAAACTGGATACATTAATTTTGCTTACAAATGAAGGGCCTAGCTTGTAGAAGGATGAACATTGGAGCAAGAACAAGCATGGAGATGATGGAATGCCCAAGGGGAACAAGAACGGAGTTACAAGTGATGATTTCAGGGCTTTGAAGCTACCATAACAAGTGCAGGAAGCCTTGGACAAAATATACAAGATGCCACTTCATAAATTTCATCTAGAGGATATTATAGGTGCTACGTCACCTTTTCATTGGGCCAGGCCCATGTAATTTCGAAATACATAAGTATAGGCTATTTTTGGAGTCCGTATGTGTGGGGAAACAAGAGATATGGTTGTTTTCGGACCCCTCCACCAAGGGCCACGAAATTCCCCCCTCTTCCTCCATATATACAGCCCTTAGGGCACCGTTTAGACTTTGGGTTTTGTTTAGATTAAAAGTTCGCCATAGCTGCAACTTCGCGTATTTCGTTTGTGTTCAACAACCAGACAAAGGCGTCATAGAACCGCACCTTCATTAATAAAGCTTTCCTCTGTTATTCGCAATATCCAGATTGTAATATTAGTTTCTTGCTTGTTCTTCGTTTGCTTGCAGGAAATAGGCCTTCATGGTCAGGTTGATCGTGCTCCGGCGTAGTCAATAACCTCTCGGAGTTGGTTTAGCGATTGCTAAGGCGCGACGTCCTCGCATGTTCGTAGTCGGATCATCAAATTTGACTTCCACCAAAACGATAGCCACCATCTCATCGAAAGACGGGACACCTTTGCCTCTATCAAGTGGTATCAGATTTTTAGGTTGCTCGGTGAGATTTTACAGTTTTTCGTAGTTTTGGTCGAGTCTTTTCTTCATGCCTGTAGTCCACGAATAAGCCAAAAAAATTAGGGTTAGTTCATCCTATCCGAATCAATCTGAGCCTTTGCATAATTTCTTCTGTATTTGCTTTGTTGAATTTGCGGTTGCATCGTCGTGTCAAGTTGGTGGTCTTAGCGTCTAGTCCTTTAGAGTTTCAAGTTTTGTTCACAGGTTGTCACGTCGCCGCTGCCATATATCACCACCGCATCATCATCATTGTTGCTGCCATATACCACCACCGCACCAACTTCATCGCCACTGCTATATACCACCACCACATATTCACCGCCAATCCAAGTCCATATACGCCACCACATATCTGCCGCCATCACGCCAATCCGAGTCCACCTGCAACATATATCCGCCACCAGTCCGAGTTCCATCAGATTCATCTCCGCCACCAGTCCGAGTTCCACCAGATTCATCTCCGCCACCAGTCCTAGTCCGAGTCTAGTATTTTGTTACTCTGTTTTGGATTTCGAGATCATGCCATACTCCGAGTCGTGACAGAGTAGGACTCCTGAACTGTCGTGCATCCCGCAATAGAAAAATAGTTCCAGTTTCAAAAAAGAAACTAAGTCTGGAAAATTTTGGCTAGGCAGTTTTTAGGCCATTTGTAGACTTTTTTGAAAAAAATTGTTGCGGAGCAAAAAAAGTGAAAAAAAGGAAAAAAAACTCAGAGTGTGCTCCTCCCTTGATTACGTGCCGTGCCGTGATTTTGTAACTGTTTTAGGGTCTCGTCTCTAGCACGGTCTAGCCTAGGACCAGCACAGCACCATCGTTGAGCGTTTACTCAACTTTGCATCTCTGAATTGATTATTGCTGACCTTTTTTGCTACCATATTATAAGCCTTCCCAGCTCCACATACATCTATGTGTGTGTTTGACTCTCCCTGGTAATCGCTCTATCCAAGCTTTGAGAGTTTTGACTACAACGGTTGCCGATCACCACCTGCTGCTGGGTAAGAACTGGTAAGAATTTGATATTCGCTTGAAGGATTTGTGACACCCCACCACCACCATATTCCAGTAGTCTGTAGGATCATATTCTTGTCAGTTTCTATTGCTGCTAACTATGGCAAGAACACAAGCAGACGAGATTGACTGGGAGAACATGACGAACAAGGAGCTTCATGATAAGTTTCATCAAATGTTGGGTTAACAGGTGGAAGACGTGATGGTCAGCTTTGGAAAGGCAATGGAGAAGATGGATGACATCGAGAAGTCAATAGACACCAAGTTGGATGCCAAGTTTGATGAATTACTCAAACGTCTCCCACAACCAGCTCTACGCCGCGATACAGTAGGGCGAGCACAACGTGTTCCTATTGAGCCAGGACAAAATTCTGGTGCCGCTGCTACAGTTGTTGGTGCTTCTGTAGCTCCTGCTGCTACTGCAGAGGTGGAGGACTATTACGAGGATGAGGTTGATCAAAATTAGAACTACGTGCAGCCACCAGCACCACCACCAGCAGGTTGACCTCAGGTATATATTGGCAACGGTAGGCCTACACCACCACCTCAGGTACGAGATAATGACCATATTCCTAAATTGAAATTGAATATTCCACCATTTGAGGGTAGATATGTTCTTGATATATATCTTACTTGGGAGTTAGAAATTGAACAACGTTTTACATGTTTACAATATCCTAAGGAGAGACGGGTTGTTGCTTTTGTTTGTGCTTTCACTAGTTTTGCATGTGTATGGTGGTCTGAACATTGTAGATTATATCCTATTCCAACTACTAGGGCTGCTTTGAAAACTGCTATGCGTATTCGTTGGGTTCCACCATATTATCAACGTGAATTGCTTCAAAAATTGCAGTGTTTAAGACAAGGGAAAAATTCTGTAGAAGAATATTATCAGGAATTACAAACTGGCATGATTAGATGTGGTATTGTTGAGGCGAATGAAGCTATGCTTGCACGTTTTATGGGTGGATTAAATAGAGAGATTCAGACCATTGTAGAGTATAAGGAGTATACTAATATCACTCGTTTATTCCATCTTGCTTGTAAAGCTGAACGTGAAGTGCAGGATCGACAAGCATTGGCGCGAACTAACTTTTCTGCAGGCCGACCTTCATCTTGGACACCACGTGCATCTTCTACTTCAACTGCAGCAGCACCTCCATCAGGTGCCACCTCCAGTCGTGGTACAAGAAAGCAAGCACAACCACCATTATCTGCCAAGAGCGCACTTGCCGGGCCTGAACAGAGTTCTTCTTCTTCCATGGCATCAACATGGCACACAAGTGATATTATTTGTCGTTGTTGTAAGGGAAGAGGTCATTATGCGAGAGAATGCAAATCTCAGCGTGTGATGATTGCTACTGAGGATGGTGGGTATGAGTCCGCTAATGACTATGATGAGGAGACTTTGGCTCTTATTACACGTGAAGAGCATGGTGGAGATGATTCTGATCATGAGACGCAATACATGGCTCCTGAAGACGCTGACAGGTATGAATGTTTAGTTGCTCAACGTGTTTTGAGTGTGCAGGTCGCACATGCTGAGCAAAATCAGAGGCACAATTTGTTCCATACAAAGGGCATTGTGATGGAACGTTTTGTGCGCGTCATCATAGACGGAGGGAGCTGCAACAACTTTGCTAGCATGGAGATGGTGGAGAAGCTATCTCTCACCACAAGACCACATCCACATCCTTACTACATCCAATGGTTCAACAACAGCGGCAACTTTAAGGTAATACGTACTGTTCGTGTGCATTTTAGTATCTCTACATATGCTGATTATGTTGATTGTGATGTGGTACCTATGCAAGCATGTTCCTTATTACTTTGTCAACCATGGCAATTTGATAAAAATTCTATACACCATGGTAGAAACAATCAGTATACTCTTGTTCATCAGGATAAAAATATTACTTTGCTTCCTATGACTCATGATTCCATTTTGAAAGATGATATTAATAGAGCTAAGAAAGCAAAACAGGAGAAAAATAAGATTGAAAATCAGATTGTGGCAAAAGAATTTGAGCAACAAATGATGCCTAATAGTAAACCATCTAGTGTTGCTTCTGAAATTAAAGTGAAAAGTGCATGTTTACTTGCCACTAAATCTGATATTGATGAGCTGGATTTCAGCAAATCTATTTTCTATGCTTTTGTGTGCAAAGAGGCATTATTTTCATTCGAGGACGTGCCTTCCTCTTTGCCTCCTGTTGTCACTAACATTTTGCAGGAGTTCGCTGACGTCTTTCCACAAGACATAACATCAGGATTACCTCCCATTTGAGGGATTGAGCATCAGATTGACTTAATTCCCGGTGCATCATTACCCAACCGTGCACCATACCGTACCAATCCAGAGGAGACGAAGGAGATTATGCGTCAAGTACAGGAGCTGCTCGACAAAGGTTATATATGTGAATCCCTTAGTCCTTGTGCTGTTCCTATTATTCTAGTGCTGAAAAAGGATGGCACATCACGTATGTGTGTTGATTGTAGAGGCATTAATAATATTACTATTCGTTATCGTCATCCTATTCCTAGGCTAGATGATATGCTTGATGAATTGAGTGGCTCTACAATATTCTCCACAGTGGATTTGCATAGTGGAGTCCATCAAATTCGTATGAAATTGGGAGATGAATGGAAAATAGCATTTAAAACTAAGTTTGGATTATATGAGTGGTTAGTCATGCCTTTTGGGGTTAACTAATGCACCTAGTACTTTCATGAGATTAATGAATGAAGTTTTACGTGCTTTCATTGGACGATTTGTGGTAGTTTACTTTGATGACATATTAATTTATAGCAGATCTTTGGAAGAACATTTGGAACATTTACGTGTTGTTTTTATTGCTCTATGTGATGCATGTTTGTTTGGTAACCTTGGTAAGTGCACCTTTTGCACCGACCGAGTATCTTTTCTTGGCTATGTTGTTACTCCACAGGGAATTGAAGTTGACAAAGCCAAGATTGAAGCTATTGAGAGTTGGCCGTAGCCCAAAACGGTCACACAATTGAGGAGTTTTGATGCAGAGCATCCCGCGTGTACCCGCACCGACAGTCCATCACCACCGCAAGCACCGAGTGGACCGTTGACAAGAGCACGTGCACGCGCCATCGAGAACGAGCTTGACTCTCTCCTCTTCGAGTTTCGTTCGGATTCGCATGAGAATTGGGTTCTACCTCATAAAGACATGTTATGCATTCTAGGGTACCAAGAAGATGATCGTGGGAAGGAGAAGGTGAAGCTGCGAGCAACCATGGAGCAAGAGAAGGATGGAGAGATCAAGAAGAGTGAAGAAGGAGGAGGAGGGGCAAAACCCCCTGGACACCCCTGGTGCCCGGCACGTGCACCCCCCGGGTGCCCGGGCTCCTGCCCACCTCCACCCGCGCCCCCGGGTGCCTGGGCCTTGGCTAGCCAGGTGCCCGGCCCCAGCACCTGCAGCCGCTGGGCGCTGCCCCGGGTGCCCGGCCACCCCACCTGGCGACCTCAAGGGCTCCCCGGGTGCCCGGCCACCCACCAGCCGCCCCCTGAGTAGGCCGGGTGCCCGACCCAAGTTGCCCGGGTGCCCGGACCCCTTCGGTCCAGCCGCACGTTTTCGGCCTTTTGGCCTTTGTATCCCCCTCTCTTAACTTGTTTCGTCCCTAGTCTATATAAGGGCACCTCCTAGGTCATTTGTGAGGTTAGCAAAGTATTTGGAACACAAAAAGAGGGCTTTGCTCATCTTCCTCCTTTAGGAGATCTAGACCTCCACTTGGAGAAGCTCCTCTTGGAGATCAAGCCCTCCTCTTGGAGAAGATCCTCTTTGGATGCAAGACCTCACCTAGTGAGAAGAACCTTACCCTAGTGCTATTATCCTTGGATTGATCTTGTAATCTTGTGGATCTCATGTATGCTACTCTACTGGATGTGATATTTGGGTTTGTTTGAGAGTTTTTGTTCCTTGTGTTCTTTAGTGTTTTCCTTCTGTTCCTCCTCCAAGTGTGAAAAGATCCCCTCTAGGGTTTGACCCTACAACATCTTGGTATCATGAGCAAGGTTTATTCACATCTTGGAATCCCATCCCCCTATTTGCTAGCTTGATTTTGTTGTTTCTCGTCCAAATTCGAAAATCCCCACAAAAATAGCCCCAAAAAGAATTCTTGCAATTTGTTGGATCTTGTGAGATTTGGTTGTTTTTACTCCATGGATTTGATGTTTGGCAAGTGGATCTAGACCCTCCCCAACAATTCCCACCCTTCCCACTGCGAAATCCACGGAATTTTGCTTTTCCCCCAAAATTTCCGCCCAAACCGAAGACCCCCGGGTGCCGGCACCTCGAACCATCGGGCACCCGCACCCCCGAGCCATTTCGCCCAGCCGACCCCGGGCACCCGCACCCCACACCCCCGGGTGCCCGCACCCCCCCGAATCAGCCCAACACCTCCACCAATTTGGCAATAACTTCCACCTCCCAAGTCCATTTTTCATGTTCTTTAGCTCATTTCGAAGCTCTTGACATCCCCCATCCACTCATCCCACTACCACCACCATTAGCCCCCATCCAAAAATTCATCAAATAAACACCCACCTTCCGCATTTGACCGGTTTTGCGTTGCCATTTTCGTTTCCTAAGGTGTTTCGGCTACTTAGGAGCGTGTGACACCGTCATCACCATCATTGACTCGGAGTCATCTTCACTGCTAACCATAAGAAAGGATGGTAACCTTGACGACACTTACTCCTTACCTTGCTTTTGCATTGATAGCCCGAGCCAATTTGCGTTGCTTACCCATCGAGACTAGCAAGTTGAGAATTGTCGGGCCACGCTATTGTGCACCGTAGTGATCGTGTTATCATCCCTGTGCCATAACTCTCTCCCGTGCATATCATATATAGTTGTCTCATATCATACTAGGCTCCAGCATCAAGCATAGAGAGAAAAAAAAGCTTTTAAGCAAAAGAGGAGCAACAAAGAGCTTGTAAGCAATAGAGTTGAGCCATTTGCATAGTTATATCAACTTGGTCATCGCATATATACCATAGTTGGGATTGAAGACGGCACGGTTCTCCCATAGGTAGGTGCACAAGCGTATCTTGCACATTTGAGCAATCGAGCTAGTGTCTCTCGAGCATTCGCACAACAAGAGCATTTTCCGTGGTTGCACATTTTGAGATCACTCCTTGGTTGTGCGGATCCCATCTATCTTCTGTGCGTGTGTACCTAGTGATACCTTTGGGTTTGATCTATTTGCTTTACTTGCATTTTTGTCAACCTTCTCAACCTTATCGATATCTTGACTAACATTTGCTTGAAATTTTTGCCACCATCCTAACCGAGCTACTCCATAAGCCTCTTATTTGTAGGTGTGAGAAACAAACCCGGTTCCAATTCTCCTATTGTGGCATTACATTGAGTGACACTTGTTACATCCTCAATCTTTGGAGAAGGTAACTTTGGTATTGTTCTCTCATTTTTCCTACTCACCCCACTTGGTTATGATGGATAGGCCAAACTCGTCGTCGAACCCAGTTTTCGAGGAGCAAGGTGATGATTCCGGCTTCATCTCGAAGAATCACTTCTTCATCGTGCAACGAGCGCTTCATCAAGAAAACGTCGCATTGGGTGAACGCTTGGAGCAACTCGCCTCCGACCTTCGTCAAAACATCGACGACAAGTTCAACACACAAATGGAAGAGCTATGCAACATGATCGTGCGACGCCCGTCTTCCTCATCCGCTTCTTCAAGACGGCGCCACACAAGTCACCATACAATTCGGCAATCTTCGGACTACTCCTCTTATGATGCAAGTCCTCCATGAGCTCGCCTTCCTCGACGTGATCATCCTCAAGATCACCAAGCTCAAGAAAATCCATTCCATGGCAATGGCTTACAAGACCGAGTTCGAGCATGTGAACGGATGCGACACCAAGTCCCTCAAGGAGCAATGGAGCAAGAGCAAATACCTCCACAAGTACCACGTTAAGTCCCTCAAGACGGTGATGCACTTCGACAAGTACAAGAGCGTCGTGAAGCACAAGCCCTCGAACGTGAAGCTCAAGCACTCGAAGCACAACGCACACTCGACGAGGCCACTAGAGCCGTCGAAGACCGCAACCGCCAAGTGTGAGAACAAGAGGAAGCTCTTCGTCGCGAGATACAAGAAGAAGTAGCCCGACGCGAAGAGCAACAAGAAAGGCGCAACCAAGCGCACATTCCTCACCCTCCTCCAAGACAAGAGAGACACCAAGTGGAACAAGTGATTCAAGACCCTCCTCCACGCCAAGAGCGACATCACGAGGAACGAGCATTTGAGGACTTTCCAAGGCAAGAGCGATATCACAACCGCTATCAAGATGAAGAACTCCTCTACGGCAAGCTCAAGTTCACCATGCCAAAGTTCTCCGGAAGCAATGATCCCAAAGAATATCTCTCTTGGGCATTGAAGGTGGACAAGATTTTTTGCCTCCACAACTACGATGAAGAAAAGAAGATCGCCATGGCCTCCCTCAAGTTCCAAGACTACGTCCTCATTTGGTGGGAACAAGTGATCGAGCGACGACATACAAGAGGTGAACCACCAATCACAACTTGGGAAGCAATGAAGGAAGTCATGAGAGCCCGCTTTGTGCCTACTCACTACACTCGAGATCTTTTCAAGAAGTTGCAACTCCTCAAGCAAGGCACAAAGACGGTGGAAGAATACTACCAAGAAATCGAGATTGCCATGATACAAGCCAATGTCAAGGAAGATGACGAGCAAACAATGGCACGCTTCTTGAACGGCCTCAACCACCCAATCAAGCGGATCGCTGACTTCCAACCATACTCCAACCTTCTTGAGCAAGTTCATCAAGCGACCAAGGCCGAGCGACAAGTGCAAGATGAGTTTAAATATGCCAAGTACTCGTCCAAGACCTACGACTCCTACTCTCAAGCTCCCGCGACTTCGGCACCTCCTACATCAACTCGAGCATCACCAAGTACCGGAGACAAGTCAAGTTCCAAGCAAGTGGCACCTTCCTCGACTCGTCCTCCGGCAAGCACCTACAAATCCAAGACTCCTTCATCTTCGGTGCCTCCCGATGATCCCGTCAAGACAAGTTCATTCAAGTGCTTCACATGTGGCGGCCGAGGACACAAGTCCTTCCAATGCACCAACAAGCGAACAATGATCTTCAACGATGACGGCACATACGACTCGATGAGTGATGAAGAAATGGAAGCCATTGAGCACGTGGCCATGCACCGGCGCGTGAACGAAGATGAAGATGATCAAGTCTTTTGTGACAATGATTCAAGTCCCTCTCTCGTGGCCTCCAAGGTCTTGATGCTCCAACACCACCAAGACGAAGACCAATGGTGCCACATCTTCACACCAAGGCCGGCATCAATGGGCACTCCGTCAAGGTCATCATCGACGGAGGTAGTTGTCACAACTTGGCAAGTGAAGAGCTATGTTCCAAGCTGCAATTGGTCAAGAAGAAGCACCCCTGTCCCTACAAGGTGAAATGGCTAAGCGACTCCGGCACTATTCAAGTGGAGCACATGGTGCAAGTGTCTTTGAAGATCGGCGCATACGAGGACACCCTAGAGTGTGATGTGGTTCCTATGTCCGTGTGCCACCTTCTTTTGGGAAGACCTTGGCAATTCGACCGCGGCGTCATCCACAACGGACGAACCAACCACTATAGCTTCAAGATGAAAGGCATGGAGTATGTGCTTCGACCAATGTCACCAAGCCAAGTGATCGCCGACAAGCAAGCTTCCACCCACCATGGAGAAACTAGTGAGAGAGTGCAGCACCAAAAAGAAAGTGAGAGCCACAAGCAAAAATTGAGCGCCTCTTCGCCAAGAGAGAAAAACTTAGTCCTCCTAGACACAAAAAGAGAGATGAGAGAAGTGTGTGAGAACCCATCGAGTGTCGTCCACTTTGACCTCCTATGCAAAGATGAGGTTACCAAAACTAACAATCCTAATCCTCTTCCTCTAGTGTTTTCCAACTTGTTGCAGGAATTCGAGGATGTGTTTCCTGATGAGCTACCTCCCGGTCTCCCTCCTCTACGTGGCATTGAACATTGGATCGACCTCATCCCCGGTGCACCTCTTCGAAACAAGGCTCCCTACCACGTGAACCCCGAAGAAACAAAGGAGATCCAACGGCAAGTACAACAACTAATCGACAACGGTCATGTACGTGAAAGCTTAAACCCTTGTGTCGTTCCCCTTATACTTGTGCCCAAGCAAGACGGTAGTTTTTGCATGTTCTTGGATTGTAGACCTATCAATGCTATTACCGTTCGTTATAGGCATCCCATTCCTCGCTTAGATGATATGCTTGATGAACTTCGCGGTGCCACCATTTTCTCAAAAATTGATCTTAAAAGTGGTTATTATCAAATCCACATAGAAGAAGGTGATGAATGGAAAACCGCTTTCAAAACTAAATTTGGCTTGTACGAGTGGTTGGTTATGCCTATGGGTTTATCGGAAGCTCCCGGTACTTTCATGCGTCTTATGCATTTTGTGCTTCGACCTTAAATTGGAGTTTTCGTTGTGGTTTACTTTGATGATATTCTTGTGTTTAGCAAATCCATGAAAGAGCATCTAAGTCATGTTCGGGCTGTTTTACAAACTCTTCGCAAGGAACGTCTTTATGCCAACATGAAAAAGTGCACGTTTGGTGTTAACAAGCTTGTTTTCTTGGGATTCGTTGTTTCTTCCAAGGGTGTCCATGTTGATGAATCTAAAATTGAAGCAATTAAAGCTTGGCCCCAACCCACCAATTTGCAACAAGTGCATAGTTTTCTTGGCCTTGCGGGTTTTTGTCGTCACTTTGTGAAAGATTTTAGCACTATTGCCGCTCCTTTGCATGCTTTGAGTAAGAAGAATGCTCCTTTTGTTTGGGGACCTTTGCAATCAACAGCTTTTGATGAGCTCAAATCTTTGCTTACCCATGCTCCAATTCTTGCTTTACCCAACTTTGACAAAACTTTTTAGGTTCATTGCGATGCAAGTGGTACCGGAATTGGTGGAGTTTTGATGCAAGAAAAACGAGCTATTGCATATTTTAGTGAAAAACTTTCCGGTGCTCAACTTAACTATCCCATTTATGACAAAGAATTGTATGCCTTAGTGCATGTGTTACATGTGTGGGAGCATTACCTTAGACCGCATGAGTTTGTCTTACATATCGACCATGAAACACTTAAATACCTTAAAGGTCAAACCAAGTTGAATAAATGGCATGCTAAATGGAGTGAATTCATTGAATCTTGTCCCTATGTGATTAAGTATATTAAGGGAAAAGAAAACATGGTGGCGGATGCCATTTCCCGCAAATGCATGTTACTTACTCAACTTGAATTAAATGTAGTTGGATTTGATCATATCAAAGATTTGTATGAGGGTGATGTGACTTTTGCTACTCCTTATGCTAAGTGTGTGACGTATACTTCTTGCGAAAGATATTATATCAAAGATGGTTATCTTATGAGAGCTAACAAACTATGCATTCCCGAGTCTTCTCTTCGTTTGCTCCTTTTGTAAGAGGCTCATGGAGGCGGACTCATGGGACACTTTGGACGCGAAAGACTTTCGCCACGCTCTCCAAGAACTATTATTGGCCCAAGATGTTTCGCGATGTCGCCCGCTTCACCAATCGGGGCTCTACATGTTGCAAAGCTAAGTCACACTCTCAATCCCATGGTTTACATATGCCTTTACCTATTCCACATCAAACTTGGGAAGACATTAGCATGGATTTTATGCTTAGATTACCTAGGACTCAAAATGGCAAGGACTCCGTTTTTGTTGTTGTGGACCGATTCTCTAAAATGGCCCATTTTATCCCATGCAATAAGATAGACGATGCTTCACATGTTGCCAATCTCTTTTGTAGGGAAATCCTGAGGTTACACGGCGTGCCAAAGACAATTGTGTTGGATCAAGACGTCAAGTTCTTAAGCTACTTTTGAAAGACGCTATGCGCCAAGCTCGGGATCAAGCTACTATTCTCCACGGCGTATCATCCTCAAACCAATGGCCAAACGAAAGTAACCAACCGGACGCTTGCAACTCTCCTACGCGTGTTGATCAAGAAGAACATCAAGGAGTGGGAGGAGTCCCTACCTGTCGCCGAGTACGCCTACAACCGCGCAAGACACTCTACCACCGGCAAGTCCCCCTTCGAGGTCGTATACGGTTTCAACCCTTTGTCGCCATTGGACATCCTTCCTCTACCGCTTCAAGAACGAGCAAACATGGACGCAAGTGCAAGAGACGCCTACCTCAAGAAGATGCATGAAGAAACACGTTCCATGATCGAGCGCCAAGTACAACGCCTCACCACCAAGCTCAACATCAACAAGTCTCCGATGGTGTTCCAACTGGGTGATCAAGTATGGATACATCTCCGCAAAGACTGCTTCCCCAAGGAACACAAGTCCAAGCTACTCCCGAGAGCCGACGGACCATTCAAGGTGCTTGCACGCTACAACGACAACGCCTACAAGGTCGACATCCCACGCGACAAGTTAGCGACATCTTCAACGCCAAAGACTTGGCCAAGTACCATGGTGATGAAGAGCACGATCCATGGACGGATCTCTTCCAATGGGGGGGAGATGATGCAGAGCATCCCGCGTCTACCCGCACCAACACTCCATCACCACCGCAAGCACCGAGTGGACCATTGACAAGAGCACGTGCACGCGCCATCGAGAACGAGGTTGACTCTCTCATCTTCGAGTTTCGTTTGGATTCGCATGAGAATTGGGTTCTACCTCATAAAGATATGTTACGCATTCTAGGGTACCAAGAAGATGATCGTGGGAAGGAGAAGGTGAAGCTGCGAGCAACCATGGAGCAAGAGAAGGAAGGAGAGATCGAGAAGAGTGAAGAAGGAGGAGGAGGGGCAAAACCCCCTGGACACCCCGGGTGCCCGGCACCTACAGCCCCCGGGTGCCCGGGCTCCTACCCACCTCCAGCCGCGCCCCCGGGTGCCCGGGCCTTGGCTGGCCGTGTGCCCGTCCCCAGCACCTGCAGCCGCTAGGTGCTGCCCCGGGTGCCTGACCACCCCACCTGGCGACCTCCAGCGCTCCCCCGGGTGCCCGGGTCTTGGGACCCCGGGTGCCCGGCCACCCACCAGCCGCCCCCTGAGCAGGCCGGGTGCCCGGGCCAAGTTGCCCGGGTGCCTGGACCCCTTCGGTCCAGCCGCACATTTTCGGCCTTTTGGCCTTTGTATCCCCCTCTCTTAACTTGTGTCGTCCCTAGACTATATAAGGGCACCTCCTAGGTCATTTGTGAGGTTAGCAAAGTATTTAGAACACAAAAGAGGGCTTTGCTCATCTTCCTCCTTTAGGAGATCTAGACCTCCAATTGGAGAAGCTCCTCTTGGAGATCAAGCCCTCCTCTTGGAGAAGATCCTCTTTGGATGCAAGACCTCACCTAGTGAGAAGAACCTTACCCTAGTGCTATTATCCTTGGATTGATCTTGTAATCTTGTGGATCTCATGTATGCTACTCTAGTGGATGTGATATTTGGGTTTGTCTGAGAGTTTTTGTTCCTTGTGTTCTTGAGTGTTTTCCTTCTTTTCCTCCTCCAAGTGTGAAAAGATCCCCTCTAGGGTTTAACCCTACAACAAGTTTTCTTAGCCTCGCTGGATTCTATAGGCGTTTTGTGAGAGATTTCAACACCATTGTTGCACCTCTCAATGAGCTTACAAAGAAAGATGTGCCTTTTGTTTGGGGTACCGCACAGGAAGAAGCCTTCACGGTATTGAAAGATAAGTTGACACATGCTCCTTTACTCCAACTTCCTGATTTTAATAAGACTTTTGAGCTTGAATGTGATGCTAGTGGAATTGGATTAGGAGGTGTGTTATTACAAGATGGCAAACCTGTTCCATACTTTTCTGAAAAATTGAGTGGACCTAGTCTGAATTATTCTACTTATGATAGCTCTTGTTCGGACTTTAGAAACATGACAACATTATTTATGGCCCAAAGAATTTGTTATACACTCTGATCATGAATCTTTGAAACATATTAGAAGTCAAGCTAAACTGAATCGTAGACATGCTAAATGGGTTGAATTCATTAAGACTTTCCCTTATGTCATTAAACACAAGAAGGGAAAAGAAAATGTTATTGCTGAAGCATTGTCTCGTTGCTATACTATGCTTTCACAACTTGACTTCAAAATATTTGGTTTGGAGACCATCAAAGATCAATATGTGCATGATGTTGATTTTAAAGATGTAATGCAAAATTGTAAAGAAGGAAGAATGTGGAACAAGTTCGTTGTTAATGATGGATTTGTGTTCCGTGCTAACAAGCTATGCATTCCAGCTAGCTCCGTTCGTCTTTTGTTGTTGCGGGAGGCGCATGGAGGAGGATTAATGGGACACTTTGGCGTGAAGAAGATGGAGGACGTACTTGCTACACATTTTTTTGGCCAAAGATGAGACGGGATGTTGAGCATTTTATTGCTCGCTGCACTACATGTCAAAAAGCTAAGTCACGACTCAATCCTCATGGTTTATATATGCCTTTGCCTGTACCTAGTGTTCCTTGGGAGGATATATCTATGGACTTTGTTTTAGGTTTACCTCGAACAAAGAAGGGGAGGGATAGCATATTTGTTTTCTTGGATAGATTCTCGAAAATGGCACACTTTATACCATGTCATAAAAGCGATGATGCTGTTAATGTTGCTGATTTGTTCTTTCGTGAAATTATTCGCTTGCATGGTGTGCCAAATACTATTGTTTCATATCGTGATACTAAATTTCTTAGCCACTTTTGGAGATGTTTATGGGCTAAGTTGGGGACTAAACTGCTTTTTAGTACTACTTGTCACCCCCAAACTGATGGACAAACTGAAGTAGTCAATAGAACATTGTCTACTATGCTTAGGGCTGTTCTGAAGAATAATAAGAAAATGTGGGAGGAATGCTTGCCTCATATTGAATTTGCTTATAATCGTTCATTGCATTCTACTACTAACATGTGCCCTTTTGAAGTTGTGTATGGTTTCCTACCTCGTGCACCTATTGATTTGTTGCCTCTTCCATCTTCAGAGAAGGTTAATTTTGATGCTAAACAATGTGTTGAATTGATTTTAAAAATTCATGAGTTAACTAAGGAAAACATTGAGCGTATGAATGCCAAATATAAACTTGCTGGAGATAAGGGTAGAAAACATGTTGTGTTTGCACCTGGAGATCTTGTTTGGTTGCATTTGCGTAAGGATAGATTTCCTGATTTGTGCAAATCAAAGCTAATGCCACGTGCTGATGGTCCCTTTAAGGTGTTAGAGAAAATAAATGATAATGCATATAAACTTGAGCTGTCTGCAGTTTTTGGGGTTAGTCCCGCTTATAACATTGCAGATTTGAAGCCTTATTTGGGTGAGCAAAATGAGCTTCCGTCGAGGACAACTTCATTTGAAGAAGGGGAGGATGATGAGGACATCAATACCGTTGTTACACCCATAGCCCTGCTGCAATACATACTAGACCAATTACTAGAGCTCGCGCACGCCAACTAAATTACCAGGTACTTTCGTTTCTTGGTAATGATTGTAATGTTCATGAGAATATGATGCTGCCTAAATTGGATACATTTTTTTTGCTTACAAATGTAGGGCCTAGCTTGGAGAAGGATGAACATTGGAGCAACAACAAGCATGGAGATGATGGCATGCACAAGGGGAACAAGAACGGAGTTACAAGTGATGATTTCAGGGCTTTGAAGCTACCATAACGAGTGCATGTAGCCTTGGACGAAATATACAAGATGCCACTTCATAAATTTTGTCCAGAGGCTATTCTAGGGGCTGCGTCACCTTTTTATTGGGCCAGGCCCATGTATAGGCTATTTTTAGAGTACGTATGTGTGGGGAAACAAGAGATAGGGTTGTTTTCGGACCCCTCCACCAAGGGCCACGAAATACCCCCTTCTTCCTCCATATATACAGCCCTTAGGGCACCGTTTAGACTTTGGGTTTTGTTTAGATTAAAAGTTCACCACAGCTGCAACTTCACGTACTTCGTTTGTGTTCAACGACCAGACAAAGGCGTCACAGAACCCCACCTTCATTAATAAAGCTTTCCTCTGTTATTCGCAATATCTAGATTGCAATCTTAGTTTCTTTCTTGTTCTTCGTTTGCTTGCAGGAATGAGACCTTCGTGGTCAGGTTGATTGTGCTCCGGCGTGGTCAATAACCTCTCGGAGTTGGTTTAGCGATTGCTAAGGCGCGACGTCCTCGCACGTTCGTAGTCGGATTGTCAAAGTCGACTTCCACCAAAACGATAGCCACCATCTCATCGAAAGACGGGACACCTTTGCCTCTATCAAGATCCTGCAGGATATACCATCAGGATCTCCTCTTGGAGATGAACCTTACCTTGTATCTTTCCCTTTGTTGTTCATGTACCTTGTGTTTCTTGTGTTTGATTGTCTAGTGGATGCGTGATTGGACTTGTTCTTGAGTGTTTCCCCTTGTGATTTCTCTCCATTCTTCCCCGTGTCTTCGTGTTCTTGGTAGGATTCTCTCCAAACGTGAAAGATCGGGCATCTAGGGTTCTACCCTACATCATCTTGGTATCATGAGCCACGTTGATCACATTTTTGGAGCCCCTACCCTTTGTTTTCTAGCTTGATTTTGTTGATTTCGTCCTAAATCCGAAAATCCCCACCAAAAATAGCCCTAATATTTTTGTGTTTTGTTGGTGTGAAGAAGTTTTGTTGATTTTGATCCGTGGATTTGCTTGGTTTCAAGTGGATCTACTATCTCCCCAAGTTTCCCCATCTTTCATCCACGAAATGTCATCAATTTTGACCCCAAAATCCCCAAATTCCGCCTAAAATCGCGTCTAGAAATTCGCATCTCGTGTTAACCCCGACCCACCGGACGACCGACGTTTTTTCGGACGTCCGGACCCCCAAGAACCATCAGACGACCGACCATCATCGGACGTCCGACACCCCCAATCCAGTACCGAAACATCGGATTTCCGGCCATTTCCGGACGTCTGTCCTGCGCTCCAGCCACCGGTCGTCCGCCCCCCTGTGAAAACTGACTTCGGCTGATTTTTGTTTCGGCCATACCTAATTCATCCGAACTCCGATTTTAACGTTCTTTAGCTCGTTTTGAAGCTATTGACATCCCCCATCCCACAAAAATACCACCAACATCATTTGATTCCATCAAATTTTTGGAATTTTGGCATCTTTGCCTAGGGCTTCCACCACATCATCTGCTAAACCACCACCGACTTCCGCAACCTAACCCAATTTGTTCACCATAGCATTAGTGGTTGCTTGAGTAGTGATTCAAGTTCCTAAGGTGTTTCGACTACTTAGGGATGGTTGCTTATTCATCAACCACAACCACCATTTCCGCATAACCTTGCCCACCATACACTTCCGACACCCCAACTTAACCCAATTGTTGTTTGAGCTTGTTTGAGTTGTGGCTTGTGTCTCCTAAGATGTTTCGGCTACTTAGGGACAACAACTTCAACTCTGACACGTGTATAGCCCATCTTTCCACTTCCGCTTTGCCAAGTGCAAACCACCACCGCTTTTCTGCTACCACCATTTGACATTTGCCTTTGAGATTTTGAGTTGTGGTTTTTCCGTTTCCTAGGTGTGTTGGCTAACTAGGAACGGGTCAACATCGGCAACACTGCCTCTCATCATCGCCAAGGACGGTAACCTCGACGACACCATTGTATTTTCTCCCTTGCCATTGCATTGATAACCCCTGGGCCATTTTGAGTTACTTGCCTATTGTGTCTACACCTTCCATTGCATATATACCATATCATATTGGTATCATCATATCATCCCCTTGTGTCACAAGATTGTTCCCGCATAAACACAATTGCTATCTTGGTTTGTGCATAGTGGCCATACAAGAAAAAAAAAGAATAAGCTTTTAAGCAAGAAGAGTGAATGATGAGGACATGAATACCATTGTTACACCCACAACCCCTGCTACTATACATAACAGACTAATTACTAGAGCTCGTGCACGCCAAATAAATTACCTGGTACTTTCGTTTGTTGGTAATTATTCTAATGTTCATGAGAATATGATGCTGCGTAAATTGGATACATTTGTTTTGCTTACAAATGAAGGGCCTAGCTTTGAGAAGGATGAACATTGGAGCAAGAACAAGCATGGAGAGGATGGCATGCGCAAGGGGAACAAGAACGGCGTTACAAGTGATGATTTCAGGACGTGGAAGCCACCATAATGAGTGCATGAAGCCTTGGACGAAATATACAAGATGCTACTTCATAATTTTCGTCCAGAGGCTACTGTAGGTGTTGTGTCACCTTATTATTGGGCTAGGCCCATGTAATTTCGAAATACTTGATTATAGGCTATTTTTAGAGTCTATATGTGTGGGGAAACAAGAGTTAGGGTTGGTTTCGGACCCCTCCCTCAAGGGACACAAAATTCCCCCTCTTCCTCCATATATACAACCCTTAGGGCGTCGTTTAGACTTTGGGTTTTGTTTAGATTAAAGTTTGCCATAGCTGCAACTTCGCGTACTTCGTTTGTGTTCAACGACCAGACAAAGGCGTCACAGAACCCCACCTTGATCAATAAAGCTTTCATCTTATATTCGCAATATACAGATTGCAATCTCAGTTGCTTGCTTGTTCTTCGTTTGCTCGCAGGAAACAGACCCTCGTGGTCAGGTTGATCGTGCTCCAGCGTGGTCAATAACCTCTCGGAGTTGGTTTTGCGATTGCTAAGGCGCGACGTCCTCGCACGTTCGTAGTCGGATCGTCAAAGTCGACTTCCACCAAAGCAATATTGATGTAGGGCGGAACCCTAGGGGCCAATCTTTCACGTTTAGAGTGGATCCTACAGGGAAACACGAAGAACGTTCGGAAGAACACGAGGGAAAACACGGGGGAAATGAGAGAAACAGTCAACTGACAAGAGATCAATATCAAAAGGTCTAGATCATCGAGCCACGAAGTAACACGAGATCCAAAGTCAACAAAGGACGATACACGAGTAACCGTTCTTCTATGTGAGGAGGTCTTGATTGTCTTCTCCGGATGGAGGCCTTGAATTCGAATGGATCTTCTCCGAAGAGGCGCGGTCCCTCACGTGGAGTAGATCCGGTACGGATGAGCAATGCTTTGTCTCAAAATGAGCTATCACAATGCTAAGTCTCGAAGTGAGGAGGAGGAGTCCTATATATAGTCTAGGGGGCGAAGGGGTACATGGACTCAGCGCAACACGTGCGCGCAGGCGCTGGCCGGATGATCCGGGATTGTCCGGATGATCCGGGTGGAGGCCTGGATGAGTTGGAGGCGCGGCTGGTGGCGGTGCAAGTCCGGATGTCCGGCTGGGGGTCCGGATGATCCGGGACGTCGTCCGGATGATCCGGCTTCAGGTAAAAGCTTCGGGTGTCTTCGGTGCGCATTAGCCGGATCGTCCGGACCGGGGTTCGGATCGTTCGGGCTCTGTCCGGATCGTCCGGGCCGTCGTCCGGATCGTCGGGCCAGTCTGGGACTTGGCGCTTTTCCTCTCCGTCTTCACGCATGTCTTCCGCTTCCGGTTCTCCTTGCTTCCTAGCTTCTCCATGGTTAACTCCTTGGTACCTGAGTATGCAAAGCGTCTCCGTTTGAGGTAGTAACCATGTCTCATGTGAACCGCAAGGGAGTTGTGAGAGGAGTGATGTCACCTCGGTTTTGAGAGCTCTTGCACGTGCTCGAGTCATAGGTCCAAGTGGTGTTGTAGGGGATGTAGATGCGTCCATGGGGATGATCGTGGGATGCTCCGCATCATCTCCCCCCTTGGGAAAGACCCGACCTCGGATCGAAATCTTCATCACCATGGTAAGGCGAGAGGTCTTTGACGTTGAAGATGTCGCTCACGTTGTACTTGTCGCTTGGTAGGTCGATCTTGTAAGCGTTGTTGTTGTAGCGTGCTAGCACCTTGAAGGGTCCATCGGCTCGAGGGAGAAGTTTGGACTTGCCTTCGTTGGGGAAGCGGTCCTTGCGAAGGTGTAGCCACACGAGATCGCGTATGTTGAAGATCATGGGTTGCTTGTTGGCGTTGAGCTTGGTCGCTAGTCGTTGTACTTGGCGCTCAATGGTGTTCCTTATATCCTCATGCATCTTCTTGATGTAGCTTGCCCATGAACTCGCATCCATGTTGGTGCGCTCTTGTAGAGGAAGAGGTAGAATGTCCAATGGGGATAACGGGTTGAAGCCGTAGACGACCTCGAAGGGGGATTTGCCAGTAGTCGAATGTCTTGCACGGTTGTAGGCGTACTCGGCGATGGGTAGACACGCCTCCCCACTTCTTGATGTTCTTCTTGATCAACACGCGAAGTAGAGTGGAGAGCGTCCGGTTCGTCACCTCTGTTTGGCCGTTGGTTTGGGGATGGTATGCAGATGAGAACAAGAGCTTGATTCCGAGCTTGGCGCATAGAGTCTTCCAAAAGTAACTCAAGAACTTGACATCACAGTCGGATAAGATTGTCTTTGGTACTCCATGGAGGCACAAGATTTTTTTTCCTACAAAAGAGATTTGCAACGTGTGAAGCATCGTCTATCTTGTTGCAAGGAATGAAATGTGCCATCTTAGAAAATCGGTCCACAACAAGAAACATGAAATCCTTTCCATTTTGAGTTCTAGGCAAACCAAGTACAAAATCCATTCTAATGTCTTCCCAAGGTTGATAAGGAATAGGAAGAGGCATGTAAAGACCATGGGATTGAGCTTTAGACTTAGCTTTGCGACATGTAGAGCATCAGTTGGTGAAGCGTGAAACGTCGCGGAACATCTTGGGCCAAAAGTAGTTCTTGGAGAGCATGGCGAATGTCTTGTCGCGTCCAAAATGTCCCATGAGTCCACCTCCATGAGCCTCTTACAAAAGGAGCAACCGAAGAGAAGACTCGGGAATGCATAGTTTGTTAGCTCTCATAAGATAACAATCTGTGATGTAATATTGTTCCCCAGATGTATGCGTCAAACATTTAGCATAAGGAGTAGCAAAAGATGGATCATTAGCATACAAGTCATTTATGTGCTCGAAGCCAATAACATTCAACTCAAGCTTAGTGACAAGCGTGCATATGCATGAAAGTGCATCCGCAACTACATTTTCCTTACCCTTAATGTACTTGATCACGTAGGGGAAAGATTCAATAAATTCACTCCATTTGGCATGACGCTTGTTCAACTTAGTTTGACCTTTTAAGTACTTAAGCATTTCATGATCGGTATGTATGACAAACTCGTGAGGTCTAAGATAATGTTTCCAAACATGTAGCACACACACTAAAGCATACAATTCTTTGTCATATATGGGATAGTTAAGTTGAGAACCAGAGAGTTTTTCACTAAAATATGCAATGGCTCGTTTTTCTTGCATCAAAACTCTGCAGATTCCGGTACCACTTGCATCACAATGAACCTCAAAAGTTTTCTCGAAGTTGGGCAAAGCAAGAATCAGTGCATGAGTAAGCAAAGACTTGACCTCATCAAAAGCGGTGGATTGCAAAGATCCCCCAAAAAGGAGCATTATTCTTACTCAAAGCATGTAAAGGAGCGGCAATAGTGTTAAACTCTTTCACAAAGCGACGATAAAAACCCGCAAGGCCAAGAAAACTACGCACTTGTTGCAAATTGGTGGGTTGGAGCCAAGTTTTAATTGCTTCAATTTTAGATTCATCAACATGGACACCCTTGGAAGAGACAATGAAACCCAAGAAAACAAGTTTGTCAACACCAAACGTGCATTTTTTCAAGTTGGCATAAAGACGTTCCTTGCGAAGGGTTTGCAAAACAGCCCTAACATGATTAAGATGCTCTTTCATGGATTTGCTAAAAACAAGAATGTCATCAAAGTAAACCACAACAAAGACTCCAATATAAGGGCGAAGCACAAAATGCATAAGACGCATGAAAGTACTGGGAACCCATAGGCATAACTAACCACTCATATAAGCCAAATTTGGTTTTGAAAGCAGTTTTCCATTCATCACCCTCTTGTATGAGGATTTGATAATAGACACTCTTAAGATCAATTTTTGAGAAAACGGCGGCTCCGCTAAGTTCATCAAGCATATCATCTAGGCGAGGAATGGGATGCCTATAGCGAACGGTAATAGCATTTATAGGTCTACAATCGGAATACATGCGGAAACTTCCATCTTGCTTAGGCACAAGTATAACGGGAACGGCACAAGGACTTAAGCTTTCACGTACATGACTGTTGTCGATTAGTTGTTGTACTTTTTGTTGGATCTCCTTAGTTTCTTCAGGGTTGACACGGTATGGAGCTTTGTTTGGACGTGGCGCTCCGGGGATGAGGTCGATTCGATGCTCAATGCCTCGTAGAGGAGGTAGACCCGGAGGTAGCTCATCGGGGAAAACATCTTGGAATTCCTGCAAAAGAGATTGAAACACTAAAGGTAGCTCATGAGAGGTGTTAGCTTTTGGTTCCCCATACTTGCACACAAGGACAAAGTTCATTACACTCAATGGGTTCTCACACACTTCTCACATCTCACTTTTTGTGGCAAATAGTACTAGGTTTTTCTCTCTAGGCGAAGAGGCGCTCAAGTTTGGCTTGTGGCTCTCACTCTCTTTTTGGTGGATCACTTTCTCACTCTTCTCTCCACGATGGGTGGCTTGCTTGTCAGCTATCACTTGACTAGGAGACATAGGTCGTAGCACATACTCCTTCCCTTTCATCTTGAAGCTATAGTGATTGGTACGCCCATTGTAGATGACACCATGGTCGAATTGCCATGGTCAACCAAGAAGGAGGTGGCAAACAAACATTGGGACGACATCACAGTCCAAAGTGTCCTCATATGCACCAATTTTGAAGGAGACTTGGATCATATGCTCAACTCGGATAGTGCCGGAGTCACTTAGCCGTTGGACTTTGTATGGGTGCGGGTGCTTCATCTTGACCAATTGAAGCTTGGAGCATAGTTCTTCACTTGCCAAGTTGTGGCAACTACCTCCATCGATGATGACCTTGACGGACCTTCCATTGATGTCGGCCTTAGTGTGGAAGATGTGGCATCTTTGGTCTTCTTCTTGTTGATGTTGAAGAGTCAAGACCTTGGAGACAACGAGAGCGGGGCTCGAATCCTCATCACAAAAGACTTGATCATCTTCATCCTCGTTCACGTGCCGGTGCATGGCCACTTGCTCAAGGGCTTCCATTTCCTCATCACTCATGGAGTCATAGGTGCCATCGTCGTTGAGGATCATGGTGCGCTTGTTTGTGCATTCATAGGACTTGTGGCCTCGGCCGCCGCAAGTGAAACACTTGAAGGAGCTTGTCTTGACGGTCTCATCGGTCGGAGTAGGTGATGAAGCACGCGGTTTGAAGTTGCTTGTAGTAGGAGGAGGATGACTTGAAATTGTCGAAGTTTTCTTGTAACTTGACTTGTCATTGATGCTTGGAGAAGGCTTGGTTGATGTAGAGGTTGGAGGAGATGTTGAAGCTTGGTTGTTGGAGAAGCCGTAGGTCTTGGATGAGTACTTGGCGTACTTGAAGTCATCTTGCACTTGACGTTCCGCCTTGGTCGCTTGATGCACGAGCTCAATGAGGTTGGAGTAGGGTTGGAAGTCGGCGATCTTCTTGATGGGATGATTGAGTCCATTCAAGAAACATGCCATTGTTTGCTCATCATATTCCTTGACATTGGCGCGAATCATGGCTATCACCATTTCCTTGTAGTATTCTTCAACACTCTCTGTTCCTTGCATGAGGAGTTGGAGCTTCTTGAAGAGGTCGCGGTTGTAGTAGGTGGGCACAGAACGTGCTTGCATGACATCCTTCATTTGAGCCCAAGTGGTGATTGGAGGTTCACCTCTTACTTATCGGCGCTCAAGGATTTGTTCCCACCATATGAGCACATAGTCTTGGAACTCAAGTGATGCCATAGCGATCTTCTTCTCTTCCTCATAGTTGTGCAAACGAAAGATTTTGTCAACCTTCAATGCCCATGAAAGGTACTCTTCGGGGTCATTGCTTCCATTGAACTTGGGCATGGTGAATTTTAGCTTTCCATAGTGTTGCTCTTCATTGTGTTATTGGCGATGGTGATGATGACACCCTTGACGTCGAGGGTAATCATCCTCATGTTGCTCTTGGTGTGGAGGAAGTCCGTGATCAACTTGCTCTTGTTGAACTTGAGGTTGAGGTGGAGCTTGACGAGCTTGTGGAGGAGCTTGAGGAACTTGACGTTGCACACGTGGTTTGATGAGGACATCAATACCATTGTTACACCCACAGCCCCTGTTGCTATACATACTGGACCAATTACTAGAGCTCGCGCACACCAATTAAATTACCAGGTACTTCCGTTTCTTGGTAATGATTCTAATGTTCATGAGAATATGATGCTGCCTAAATTGGATACATTTGTTTTGCTTACAAATGAAGGCCTAGCTTGGAGAAGGATGAACATTGGAGCAATAACAAGCATGGAGATGATGGCATGTGCAAGGGGAACAAGAACGGAGTTACAAGTGATGATTTCAGGACGTTGAAACCACCATAATGAGTGCACGAAGCCTTGGACGAAATATACAAGATGCTACTTCATAACTTTTGTCCAGAGGCTATTCTAGGTGCTGCGTCACCTTATTATTGGGCCAGGCCCATGTTTTTTCGAAATACTTGAGTAGAGGCTGTTTTTAGAGTCTGTATGTGTGGGGAAACAAGAGATAGGGTTGGTTTCGGACCCCTTCCCCAAGGGCCACGAAATCCCCCCCCTCTTCCTCCATATATATAGCCCTTAGGGCATCGTTTAGACTTTGGGTTTTGTTTACATTAAAGTTCGCCATAGCTGCAACTTCGCGTACTTCGTTTGTGTTCAACGACCAGACAAAGACATCACAGAACCCCACCTTGATCAATAAAGATTTCATCTTATATTCGCAATATCCAAATTGCAATCTCAGTTTCATGCTTGTTCTTCGTTTGCTCGCAGGAAACAGACCCTCGTGGTCAGGTTGATCGTGCTTCGGCGTGGTCAATTACCTCTCGGAGTTGGTTTAGCGATTGCTAAGGCGCGACGTCCATGCACGTTCGTAGTCGGATCATCAAAGTCGACTTCCACCGAAGTGATATCCATCATCCCATCGAAAGATGAGACACCTTTGCCTCTATCATGGTTGGTAGTTCCTCTCTTGGATTTGTTCTCGAAGGGCTTCCTCTTGATTGCGCTATTCGCGATTGCGGTTGGCGATGGCTCGACTTGATTCTTGAAGGGCACATTGCACCTCAAGAGCTTGTGCTTCACGTTGTTGTTGTTGAAGACGTTGAACCTTGGCGTCTTGTTCCTCTTGATGGAGACGCGCTCGTTCTTCCTCTTGGTGACGTAGACGTTGTCATTCTTGAGCTTGAGAAAACGCAACTTGATGTGGTGGACGACAAAGTTCTTGCTCATCGACTTGCTCTTGTGAATGCTTGTCATGTAGCGGATTGCGGGATGCACGACGGTCTTGACGCGCGGCTCGTCGTAGAGTGTTCGATGACGGTGTACTTGAGCCGGAGAAGGAGTCGTCGGAGTTTCGGCTTGAATGGCTTCGTCTTGAGTATGAAGAAGTTGAAGGAGGATGGTTCACCAACAAGGCGCGGATCTCGTCCATTCTTGCATCATTCTCTTGCTTGTGCGCGTCGAGCTTCTTGTCGAAGTAGTCCTTGGTACGTTGCTCGGAGAGTCGCAAGTCGGTGGCGAGGTTGTCGATGTGTTCGTTCACAACTTGTTGCTCTTGATGCAATGCTCGTTGTGCACCAAAGAGGTGGCTCTTGGTGACGTATGATGACATGTCGTCGTCTTGCTCGATGAAGAGTGGGTTGGTAGAAGTACTCAGCCTATCCATCATTCCAAGCAAAATGTGAGTGGTAGAAAGAGAAGAACTTATACCAATATACCTTGACCAATGTTGACGATGAATCAAGTTCTTTCAAATGCGGACAATGAAATAGCACTATTGGTACCAATCCTTGTCGGTTCTCACACCTACACAAGTAAAAGCTTATGGTGGAGCTTGGTTAGGATGGTGGCACAAAATTGATTGCAATTGTTAGTTTGACTCAAAGATGTTGAAAAAGATTCGCAAATTCGCAAATGCAACAAGTAGACCAAGCAAGTAGTGGAACACGGAAACACACACGCAAATAGAATAATGGGATTGTACAAACCAAAAGTGAGCCAAAATGTGGAATCCACGAAAATGCTCTTGTCGCACAATACTCGAGAGACGCTAGCACGATTGCACAATAGGCGGATACGTAGCTTGTGCACAACCTACTAGGCAAAAATGCAACGATCTCTATCCCAAGTATGCTATATGTATGGTATTTCGGTGATATGATCCAAGATGATCAGTAATGAGGACATCAATACCATTGTTACACCCACAGCCCCTGCTGCAATACATACTGGACCAATTACTAGAGCTCGCGCACGCCAATTAAATTACCAGGTACTTTGGTTTCTTGGTAATGATTCTAATATTCATGAGAATATGATGCTGCCTAAATTGGATGCATTTGTTTTGCTTACAAATGAAGGGCCTAGCTTGGAGAAGGATGAACATTGGAGCAAGAACAAGCATGGAGATGTTGGCATGCGCAAGGGGAACAAGAACGGAGTTACAAGTGATGATTTCAGGACGTTGAAGCCACCATAATGAGTGGATGAAGCCTTGGACGAAATATACAAGATGCTACTTCATAACTTTCGTCCAGAGGCTATTCTAGGTGCTGCGTCACCTTATTATTGGGCCAGGCCCGTGTATTTTCGAAATACTTGAGTAGAGGCTTTTTTTGGAGTCCGTATGTGTGGGGAAACAAGAGATAGGGTTGGTTTCGGACCCCTTCCCGAAGGGCCACGAAATTCCCCCCCCCCCCTCTTCCTCCATATATACAGCCCTTAGGGTGTCGTTTAGACTTTGGGTTTTGTTTAGATTAAAGTTTGCCATAGCTGCAACTTCGCGTACTTTGTTTGTGTTCAACGACCAGACAAAGACGTCACAGAACCCCACCTTGATCAATAAAGCTTTCATCTTATATTCGCAATATCCAAATTGCAATCTCAGTTTCTTGCTTGTTCTTCGTTTGCTCGCAGGAAACAGACCCTCGTGGTCAGGTTGATCGTGCTCTGGCGTGGTCAATAACCTCTTAGAGTTGGTTTAGCGATTGCTAAGGCGCGACGTCCACGCACATTCGTAGTCGGATCATCAAAGTCGACTTCCACTGAAGCGATATCCATCATCTCATCAAAAGACGGGACACCTTTGCCTCTGTCATGGTTGGTAGTTCCTCTCTTGGATTTCTTCTCGAAGGGCTTCCTCTGATTGCGCTGTTCGCGATTGCAGTTGGCGATGGCTCGACTTGATTCTTGAAGGGCACATTGCGCCTCAAGAGCTTGCGCTTCACGTTGTTGTTGTTGAAGACGTTGAACCTCGGCGTCTTGTTCCTCTTGATGGAGATGCGCTCGTTCTTCCTCTTGGTGATGTAGTGATAGAGGCAAAGGTGTCCCGTCTTTCGATGAGATGATGGATATCGCTTTGGTGGAAGTCGACTTTGACGATCCGACTACGAACGTGCGAGGACGTCGCGCCTTAGCAATCGCTAAACCAACTCCGAGAGGTTATTGACCACGCCGGAGCACGATCAACCTGACCACGAGGGTCTGTTTCCTGCGAGCAAACGAAGAACAAGCAAGAAACTGAGATTGCAATCTGGATATTGCGAATATAAGATGAAAGCTTTATTGATCAAGGTGGGGTTCTGTGATGCCTTTGTCTGGTCGTTGAACACAAACGAAGTATGGGAAGTTGGAGCTATGGCGAACTTTTAATCTAAACAAAACCCAAAGTCTAAACGATGCCCTAAGGGCTGTATATATGGAGGAAGAGGGGGGAATTTCGTGGCCCTTGGTGGAGGGGTCCGAAATCAACCCTATCTCTTGTTTCCCCACACATACGGACTCTAAAAATAGCCTATACTTATGTATTTCGAAATTACATGGGCCTGGCCCAATAATAAGGTGACGCAGCACCTAAAATAGCCTCGGGACGAAATTTAGGAAGTGGCATCTTGTATATTTCGTCCAAGGCTTCATGCACCCATTATGGTGGCTTCAAAGTCCTGAAATCATCACTTGTAACTCCGTTCTTGTTCCCCTTGCGCATGCCATCATCTCCATGCTTGTTCTTGCTCCAATGTTCATCCTTCTCCAAGCTAGGCCCTTCATTTGTAAGCAAAACAAATGTATCCAATTTAGGCAGCATCATATTCTCATTAGAATCATTACCAAGAAACGAAAGTACCTGGTAATTTAGTTGGCGTGCACGAGCTCTAGTAATTGGTCCAGTATGTATAGCAGCAGGGGCTGTGGGTGTAACAATTGTATTGATGTCCTCATCAAAAGATAAGTTGACACATGCTCCTTTACTCCAACTTCCTGATTTTAATAAGACTTTTGAGCATGAATGTGATGCTAGTGGAATTGGATTAGGAGGTGTGTTATTACAAGATGGCAAACCTGTTGCATACTTTTCTGAAAAATTGAGTGGGCCTAGTCTGAATTATTCTACTTATGATAAAGAATTATATGCTCTTGTTCGGACTTTAGAAACATGGCAACATTATTTATGGCCCAAAGAATTTGTTATACATTCTGATCATGAATCTTTGAAACATATTAAAAGTCAAGCTAAACTGAATCGTAGACATGCTAAATGGGTTGAATTCATTGAGACTTTCCCTTATGTCATTAAACACAAGAAGGGAAAAGAAAATGTTATTGCTGATGCATTGTCTCGTTGCTATACTATGCTTTCACAACTTGACTTCAAAATATTTGGTTTAGAGACCATCAAAGATCAATATGTGCATGATGCTGATTTTAAAGATGTAATGCATAATTGTAAAGAAGGAAGAATGTGGAACAAGTTTGTTGTTAACGATGGATTTGTGTTTCGTGCTAACAAGCTATGCATTCCAGCTAGCTCCGTTCGTCTTTTGTTGTTGCAGGAGGCGCATGGAGGAGGATTAATGGGACACTTTGGCGTGAAGAAGACGGAGGACGTACTTGCTACACATTTCTTTTGGCCAAAGATGAGACGGGATGTTGAGCGTTTTATTGCTCGCTGCACTACATGTCAAAAAGCTAAGTCACGACTCAATCCTCATGGTTTATATATGCCTTTGCCTGTACCTAGTGTTCCTTGGGAGGATATATCTATGGACTTTGTTTTAGGTTTACCTCGAACAAAGAAGGGGAGGGATAGCATATTTGTTGTCGTGGATAGATTCTCGAAAATGGCACACTTTATACCATGTCATAAAAGTGATGATGCTGTTAATGTTGCTGATTTGTTCTTTCGTGAAATTATTAGCTTGCATGGTGTGCCAAATACTATTGTTTCAGATCGTGATACTAAATTTCTTAGCCACTTTTGGAGATGTTTATGGGCTAAGTTGGGGACTAAACTGCTTTTTAGTACTACTTGTCACCCCCAAACTGATGGACAAACTGAAGTAGTCAATAGAACGTTGTCTACTATGCTTAGGGCTGTTTTGAAGAATAATAAGAAAATGTGGGAGGAATGCTTGCCTCATATTGAATTTGCTTATAATCGTTCATTGCATTCTACTACTAAGATGTGCCCTTTTGAAGTTGTGTATGGTTTCCTACCTCGTGCACCTATTGATTTGTTGCCTCTTCCATCTTCGGAGAAGGTTAATTTTGATGCTAAACAACGTGCTGAATTGATTTTAAAAATGCATGAGTTAATGATAGAGGCAAAGGTGTCCCGTCTTTCGATGAGATGGTGGATTTCGCTTTGGTGGAAGTCGACTTTGACGATCCGACTACGAACGTGCGAGGACGTCGCGCCTTAGCAATCGCTAAACCAACTCCGAGAGGTTATTGACCACGCCGGAGCACGATCAACCTGACCACGAGGGTCTGTTTCCTGCGAGCAAACGAAGAACAAGCAAGAAACTAAGATTGCAATCTGGATATTGTGAATATAAGATGAAAGCTTTATTGATCAAGGTGGGGTTCTGTGACGCCTTTGTCTGGTCGTTGAACACAAACGAAGTACGCGAAGTTGCAGCTATGGCGAACTTTTAATCTAAACAAAACCCAAAGTCTAAACGATGCCCTAAGGGCTGTATATATGGAGGAAGAGGGGGGAATTTCGTGGCCCTTGGTGGAGGAGTCCGAAATCAACCCTATCTCTTGTTTCCCCACACATACGGACTCTAAAAATAGCCTATACTTATGTATTTCGAAATTACATGGGCCTGGCCCAATAATAAGGTGACGCAGCACCTAAAATAGCCTCGGGACGAAATTTATGAAGTGGCATCTTGTATATTTCGTCCAAGGCTTCATGCACCCAATATGGTGGCTTCAAAGTCCTGAAATCATCACTTGTAACTCCGTTCTTGTTCCCCTTGCGCATGCCATCATCTCCATGCTTGTTCTTGCTCCAATGTTCATCCTTCTCCAAGCTAGGCCCTTCATTTGTAAGCAAAACAAATGTATCCAATTTAGGCAGCATCATATTCTCATGAACATTAGAATCATTACCAAGAAACGAAAGTACCTGGTAATTTAGTTGGCGTGCACGAGCTCTAGTAATTGGTCCAGTATGTATAGCAGCAGGGGCTGTGGGTGTAACAATTGTATTGATGTCCTCATCATCCTCCCCTTCTTGAAATGAAGTCGTCCTCGACGGAAGTTCATCTTCCTCACCCAAATAAGGCTTCAAATCTGCAATGTTAAAAGTGGGACTAACCCCAAAATCTGCAGGCAACTCAAGTTTATATGCATTATCATTTATTTTCTCTAACACCTTAAAGGGACCATCAACACGTGGCATTAACTTTGATTTGCGCAAATCAGGAAATCTATCCTTACGCAAATGTAACCAAACAAGATCTCCAGGTGCAAACACAACATGTTTTCTACCCTTATCTCCAGCAAGTTTATATTTAGCATTCATGCGCTCAATGTTTTCCTTAGTTAACTCATGCATTTTTAAAATCAATTCAGCACGTTGTTTAGCATCAAAATTAACCTTCTCCGAAGATGGAAGAGGCAACAAATCAATAGGTGCACGAGGTAGGAAACCATACACAACTTCAAAAGGGCACATCTTAGTAGTAGAATGCAATGAACGATTATAAGCAAATTCAATATGAGGCAAGCATTCCTCCCACATTTTCTTATTATTCTTGAAAACAGCCCTAAGCATAGTAGACAACTTTCTATTGACTACTTCAGTTTGTCCATCAGTTTGGGGGTGACAAGTAGTACTAAAAAGCAGTTTAGTCCCCAACTTAGCCCATAAACATCTCCAAAAGTGGCTAAGAAATTTAGTATCACGATCTGAAACAATAGTATTTGGCACACCATGCAAGCGAATAATTTCACGAAAGAACAAATCAGCAACATTAACAGCATCATCGCTTTTATGACATGGTATAAAGTGTGCCATTTTTGAGAATCTATCCACGACAACAAATATACTATCCCTCCCCTTCTTTGTTCGAGGTAAACCTAAAACAAAGTCCATAGATATATCCTCCCAAGGAACACTAGGTACAGGCAAAGGCATATATAAACCATGAGGATTGAGTCGTGACTTTGCTTTTTGACATGTAGTGCAGCGAGCAATAAAACGCTCAACATCCCGTCTCATCTTTGGCCAAAAGAAATGTGTAGCAAGTACGTCCTCCGTCTTCTTCACGCCAAAGTGTCCCATTAATCCTCCTCCATGCGCCTCCTGCAACAACAAAAGACGAACGGAGCTAGCTGGAATGCATAGCTTGTTAGCACGAAACACAAATCCATCGTTAACAACAAACTTGTTCCACATTCTTCCTTCTTTACAATTCTGCATTACATCTTTAAAATCAGCATCATGCACATATTGATCTTTGATGGTCTCCAAACCAAATATTTTGAAGTCAAGTTGTGAAAGCATAGTATAGCGACGAGACAATGCATCAGCAATAACATTTTCTTTTCCCTTCTTGTGCTTAATGACATAAGGGAAAGTCTCAATGAATTCAACCCATTTAGCATGTCTACGATTCAGTTTAGCTTGACTTTTAATATGTTTCAAAGATTCATGATCAGAATGTATAACAAATTCTTTGGGCCATAAATAATGTTGTCATGTTTCTAAAGTCCGAACAAGAGCATATAATTCTTTATCATAAGTAGAATAATTCAGACTAGGCCCACTCAATTTTTCAGAAAAGTATGCAACAGGTTTGCCATCTTGTAATAACACACCTCCTAATCCAATTCCACTAGCATCACATTCAAGCTCAAAAGTCTTATTAAAATCAGGAAGTTGGAGTAAAGGAGCATGTGTCAACTTATCTTTCAATACCGTGAAGGCTTCTTCCTGTGCGGTACCCCAAACAAAAGGCACATCCTTCTTTGTAAGCTCGTTGAGAGGTGCAGCAATGGTGCTGAAATCTCTCACAAAACTCCTATAGAATCCAGCGAGGCCAAGAAAACTCCTCACTTGTGTGACCGTTTTGGGCTGCGGCCAACTCTCAATAGCTTCAATCTTGGCTTTGTCAACTTCAATTCCCTGTGGAGTAACAACATAGCCAAGAAAAGATACTCGGTCGGTGCAAAAGGTGCACTTCCCAAGGTTACCAAACAAACGTGCATCACGTAGAGCAATAAAAACAGCACGTAAATGTTTCAAATGTTCTTCCAAAGATCTGCTATAAATCAGTATATCATCAAAATAGACTACCACAAATCGTCCAATGAAAGCACGTAAAACTTCGTTCATTAGTCTCATGAAAGTACTAGGCGCATTAGTTAACCCAAAAGGCATGACTAACCACTCATATAATCCAAACTTAGTTTTAAATGCTGTTTTCCATTCATCTCCCAATTTCATACGAATTTGATGGTATCCACTACGCAAATCAACTTTGGAGAATATTGTAGAGCCACTCAATTCATCAAGCATATCATCTAGCCTAGGAATAGGATGACGATAACGAATAGTAATATTATTAATGCCTCTACAATCAACACACATACGTGATGTATCATCCTTTTTCTAGCACAGTCTAGCCTAGGACCAGCACAGTACCATCGTTGAGCGTTTATTCAACTTTGCATCTCTGAATTGATTATTGCTGACCCTTTTTGCTACCATATTATAAGCCTTCCCAGCTCCACATACATCTACGTCGTGCGTTTGACTCTCCCTGGTAATCGCTCTATCCAAGCTTTGAGAGTTTTTGACTACAACGGTTGCCGATCACCGCCTGCTGCTGGGTAAGAACTGGTAAGAATTTGAGATTTGCTTGACGGATTTGTGACACCCACCACCACCACTTGTTCGTAGTCTGTAGGATCATATTCTTGTGTGTTTCTATTGCTGCTAACCATGCCAGGATCACAAGCCGACGAGATTGACTGGGAGAATTTATCGAACAAGGAGCTTCATGATAAGTTTCAGCAAATGATGACTGAACAGGTGCAAGATGTGCTGAACGATTTTGAAGAGGCCATGGAGAAGATCACTGGCTTTGAGAAGACGTTCAAAACAAAGCTCGATAACAAGTTTAATGAATTGCTCGCGCGTCTTCCACCACCACCACCCGCTGCACCTAACGCACCTCTCCAACAACAACAACAACGACTACCTCCACGTCGCGAAGCAGACCTCCGCCGAGCAAGCCGTGTTCCTCTTGCGTTTGGCCAAACTGTTGGTGCTGCTGTTGATACTTCTGTGGCTCCTGCTGCTGATGCGGAGGAGGATGATTATGTGGGAGATTATGAGGATGAGGTTGATCAAAATCAACACTACGTGCAGCCACCTGTACCACCACCAGCAGGTCGACCTCAGGTATATATTCGTAATGGTAGGACTGCACCACCACCTCAGGTACGAGATGATGTCCATATTCCTAAACTGAAATTGAATATTCCACCATTTGAGGGTAGATATGTTCCTGATATATATCCTACTTGGGAGTTAGAAACTGAACAACGATTTACATGTTTACAATATCCTGAGGAGAGACGAGTTGCTGCTGCCGTTTGTGCTTTCACTAGTTTTGCATGTGTATGGTGGTCTGAACATTGTAGATTATATCCTATTCCAACTACTTGGGCTGCTTTGAAAACTGCTATGCGTACGCGTTGGGTTCCACCATATTATCAACGTGAATTGCTTCAAAAATTGCAGCGTTTAAGACAAGGGAAAAATTCTGTAGAAGAATATTATCAGGAATTACAAACTGGCATGATTAGATGTGGTATTGTTGAGGAGAATGAAGCTATGCTTGCACGTTTTCTGGGTGGATTAAATAGAGAGATTCAGACCATTCTAGACTATAAGGAGTATACTAATATCACTCGTTTATTCCATCTTGCTTGTAAAGCTGAACGTGAAGTGCAGGATCGACAAGCATTGGTGCGAACTAACTTTTCTGCAGGCCGACCTTCATCATGGACACCGCGTGCATCTTCTACTTCAACTGCACCAGCACCTCCATCCGGTGCCTCCTCCAGCCGTGATACAAGAAAACAGGCACAACCACCATTATCTGCCAAGAGCGCACCTGCGGGGCCTGCACAGCGTTCTTCTTCTTCCATGGCATCAACAGGGCACACAAGTGATATTATTTGTCGTCGTTGTAAGGGAGGAGGTCATTATGCGAGAGAATGCAAATCTCCGCGTGTGATGATTGCTACCGCGGATGGTGGATATGAGTCCGCTAGTGACTATGATGAGGAGACTTTGGCTCTTATTACACGTGAAGAACATGGTGGAGATGATTCTGATCATGAGACGCAATACATGGCTCCTGAAGACGCTGACAGGTATGAATGTTTAGTTGCTCAACGTGTTTTGAGTGTGCAGGTCACACAAGCTGAGCAAAATCAGAAGCACAATTTGTTCCATACCAAGGGAGTTGTGAAGGAACGTTCTGTGCGCGTCATCATAGACGGAGGGAGCTGCAACAACTTGGCTAGCATGGAGATGGTGGAGAAGCTTTCTCTCACCACAAGACCACATCCACATCCTTACTACATCCAATGGTTCAACAACAGCGGCAAGGTTAAGGTAACACGTACTGTTCGTGTGCATTTTAGTATCTCTACATATGCTGATTATGTTGATTGTGATGTGGTACCTATGCAAGCATGTTCCTTATTACTTGGTAGACCATGGCAATTTGATAAAAATTCTGTACACCATGGTAGAAACAATCACTATACTCTTGTTCATAAGGATAAAAATATTACTTTGCTTCCTATGACTCCTGATTCCATTTTGAAAGATGATATTGATAGAGGCAAAGGTGTCCCGTCTTTCGATGAGATGATGGATATCGCTTTGGTGGAAGTCGACTTTGACGATCCGACTACGAACGTGCGAGGACGTCGCACCTTAGCAATCGCTAAACCAACTCCGAGAGGTTATTGACCACGCCGGAGCACGATCAACCTGACCACGAGGGTCTGTTTCCTGCGAGCAAACGAAGAACAAGCAAGAAACTGAGATTGCAATCTAGATATTGCGAATATAAGATGAAAGCTTTATTGATCAAGGTGGGGTTCTGTGACGCCTTTGTCTGGTCGTTGAACACAAACGAAGTACGCGAAGTTGCAGCTATGGCAAACTTTTAATCTAAACAAAACCCAAAGTCTAAACGATGCCCTAAGGGCTGTATATATGGAGGAAGAGGGGGGAATTTCGTGGCCCTTGGTGGAGGAGTCCGAAATCAACCCTATCTCTTGTTTCCCCACACATACGGACTCTAAAAATAGCCTATACTTATGTATTTCGAAATTACATGGGCCTGGCCCAATAATAAGGTGACGCAGCACCTAAAATAGCCTCGGGACGAAATTTATGAAGTGGCATCTTGTATATTTCGTCCAAGGCTTCATGCACCCATTATGGTGGCTTTAAAGTCCTGAAATCATCACTTGTAACTCCGTTCTTGTTCCCCTTGCGCATGCCATCATCTCCATGCTTGTTCTTGCTCCAATGTTCATCCTTCTCCAAGCTAGGCCCTTCATTTGTAAGCAAAACAAATGTATCCAATTTAGGCAGCATCATATTCTCATGAACATTAAAATCATTACCAAGAAACGAAAGTACCTGGTAATTTAGTTGGCGTGCACGAGCTCTAGTAATTGGTCCAGTATGTATAGCAGCAGGGGCTGTGGGTGTAACAATTGTATTGATGTCCTCATCATCAGCGTCTTCAGGAGCCATGTATTGCGTCTCATGATCAGAATCATCTCCACCATGTTCTTCACGTGTAATAAGAGCCAATGTCTCCTCATCATAGTCACTAGCGGACTCATATCCACCATCCGCGGTAGCAATCATCACACGCGGAGATTTGCATTCCCTCGCATAATGACCTCCTCCCTTACAACGACGACAAATAATATCACTTGTGTGCCCTGTTGATGCCATGGAAGAAGAAGAACGCTGTGCAGGCCCCGCAGGTGCGCTCTTGGCAGATAATGGTGGTTGTGCCTGTTTTCTTGTATCACGGCTGGAGGTGGCACCGGATGGAGGTGCTGGTGCAGTTGAAGTAGAAGATGCACGTGGTGTCCATGATGAAGGTCGTCCTGCAGAAAAGTTAGTTCGCCCCAATGCTTGTCGATCCTGCACTTCACGTTCAGCTTTACAAGCAAGATGGAATAAACGAGTGATGTTAGTATACTCCTTATAGTCTAGAATGGTCTGAATCTCTCTATTTAATCCACCCAGAAAACGTGCAAGCATAGCTTCATTCTCCTCAACAATACCACATCTAATCATGCCAGTTTGTAATTCCTGATAATATTCTTCTACAGAATTTTTTCCTTGTCTTAAACGCTGCAATTTTTGAAGCAATTCACGTTGATAATATGGTGGAACCCAACGCGTACGCATAGCAGTTTTCAAAGCAGCCCAAGTAGTTGGAATAGGATATAATCTACAATGTTCAGACCACCATACACATGCAAAACTAGTGAAAGCACAAACAGCAGCAGCAACTCGTCTCTCCTCAGGATATTGTAAACATGTAAATCGTTGTTCAGTTTCTAACTCCCAAGCAAGATATATATCAGGAACATATCTACCCTCAAATGGTGGAATATTCAATTTCAGTTTAGGAATATGGACATCATCGCGTACCTGAGGTGGTGGTGCAGGCCTACCATTACGAATATATACCTGAGGTCGACCTGCTGGTGGTGGTACAGGTGGCTGCACGTAGTGTTGATTTTGATCAACCTCATCCTCATAATCTCCCAAATAATCATCCTCCTCCGCATCAGCAGCAGGAGCCACAGAAGTATCAACAGCAGCACCAACAGTTTGGCCAAACGCAAGAGGAACACGGCTTGCTCGGCGGAGGTCTGCTTCGCGACGTGGAGGTAGTCGTTGTTGTTGTTGTTGGAGAGGTGCGTTAGGTGCAGCGGGTGGTGGTGGTGGAAGACGCGCAAGCAATTCATTGAACTTGTTATCGAGCTTTGTTTCGAACGTCTTTTCAAGGCCAGTGATCTTCTCCATGGCCTCTTCAAAATTGTTCAGCACATCTTGCACCTGTTCAGTCATCATTTGCTGAAACTTATCATGAAGCTCCTTGTTCGATAAATTCTCCCAGTCAATCTCGTCGGCTTGTGATCCTGGCATGGTTAGCAGTAATAGAAACACACAAGAATATGATCCTACAGACTACGAACAAGTGGTGGTGGTGGGTGTCACAAATCCGTCAAGCAAATCTCAAATTCTTACCAGTTCTTACCCAGCAGCAGGCGGTGATCGGCAACCGTTGTAGTCAAAAACTCTCAAAGCTTGGATAGAGCGATTACCAGGGAGAGTCAAACGCACGACGTAGATGTATGTGGAGCTGGGAAGGCTTATAATATGGTAGCAAAAAGGGTCAGCAATAATCAATTCAGAGATGCAAAGTTGAATAAACGCTCAACGACGGTACTGTGCTGGTCCTAGGCTAGACTGTGCTAGAGACGCGAGCCTAGAACACTAACAAAATCACGGCGCGGCACGTAAACAAGGGAAAAGCACACTCTGGAATTTTTTTTTCGCTCTTTTTTTTTTGCGCTGCTTTTTTTTTGCGAAAAATCACTATAATGGCGAGTGTCTCAAAACTCTTCTTAGCTCAAACTGACAGGATGGGCACGAAATTTTTTTGACCAATTTTTTTTTTTGACTGCCCGGACCCAAAAACTGGAAACGGGTCAAAAAAAACTTCCTATAATGGCACCTGTCTCAAAACACTCAGAAACACCTAAAAATAGGATAGCCAGAAAATTTTTCGAAAAATGCGTTTTCAAAAAATTTTGGGCCTAAACGGAGCGTGGCTACCCGACTCCGGCAAGGAAACACGAATCGGAATCTAGATGGATCTCGAAAACAAACCTAATATGACAAGAACTCGGATTGGTGGTGGATATATGGAGGTAGATGGCAGCGGTGGTGGTATATGACAGCTGTGGTGGTATATGGATACGGATTCGAAGCGGTGGCGGATAAGCGGTGGTGGTAGATGGCAGGGGTGATGATGATGGTGCGGCGGCGGCGTGACAACTTATGACCAGAACTCGAAACTCTAAAAGACTAGACTCTAAGACCAGCAACTAGACACGACGATGCAACCGCAAATTCAACAAAGCAAAACCCTAAAAAGATTATGCAAAGGCTCAGATTGGTTCGGATATGATGAACTAACCCTAATTTTTTTTGTGGCTTTTTCGTGGACTGTAGGTATGAAGAACAGACTCGATCTAAACTACGAAATACTGTAAAATCTCACCGAGCAACCTGGAAATCTGATACCACTTGATAGAGGCAAAGGTGTCCCGTCTTTCGATGAGATGATGGATATCACTTTGGTGGCAGTCGACTTTGACGATCCGACTACGAACGTGCGTGGACGTCGCGCCTTAGCAATCGCTAAACCAACTCCGAGAGGTTATTGACCATGCCGGAGCACGATCAACCTGACCACGAGGGTCTATTTCCTGCGAGCAAACGAAGAACAAGCAAGAAACTAAGATTGCAATCTGGATATTGCGAATATAAGATGAAAGCTTTATTGATCAAGGTGGGGTTCTGTGACGCCTTTGTCTGGTCGTTGAACACAAACGAAGTACGCGAAGTTGCAGCTATGGCGAACTTTTAATCTAAACAAAACCCAAAGTCTAAACGATGCCCTAAGGGCTGTATATATGGAGGAAGAGGGGGGAATTTCGTGGCCCTTGGTGGAGGGGTCCGAAATCAACCCTATCTCTTGTTTCCCCACACATACGGACTCTAAAAATAGCCTATACTTATGTATTTCGAAATTACATGGGCCTGGCCCAATAATAAGGTGACGCAGCACCTAAAATAGCCTCAGGACGAAATTTAGGAAGTGGCATCTTGTATATTTCGTCCAAGGCTTCATGCACCCATTATGGTGGCTTCAAAGTCCTGAAATCATCACTTGTAACTCCGTTCTTGTTCCCCTTGCGCATGCCATCATCTCCATGCTTGTTCTTGCTCCAATGTTCATCCTTCTCCAAGCTAGGCCCTTCATTTGTAAGCAAAACAAATGTATCCAATTTAGGCAGCATCATATTCTCATGAACATTAGAATCATTACCAAGAAACGAAAGTACCTGGTAATTTAGTTGGCATGCACGAGCTCTAGTAATTGGTCCAGTATGTATAGCAGCAGGGGCTGTGGGTGTAACAATTGTATTGATGTCCTCATCATGTAGACGTTGTCATTCTTGAGCTTGAGCAAACGCAACTTGATGTGGTGGAGGACAAAGTTCTTGCTCATCGACTTGCTCTTGTGAATGCTTGTCATGTAGCGGATTGCGGGATGCACGACGGTGTTGACGCGCGGCTCATCGAAGAGTGTTCGATGATGGTGTACTTGAGCCGGAGAAGGAGTCGTCGGAGTGTCGGCTTGAATGGCTTCGTCCTGAGTATGAAGAAGTTGAAGGAGGATTGTTCACCAACAAGGCGCGGATCTCGTCCATTCTTGCATCATTCTCTTACTTGTGCGCGTCGAGCTTCTTGTCGAAGTAGTCCTTGGTACGTTGCTCGGAGAGTCGCAAGTCGGTGGCGAGGTTGTCAATGCGTTCGTTCACAGCTTGTTGCTTTTGATGCAACGCTCGTTGTGCACCAAAGAGGTGGCTCTTGGTGACGTATGATGACATGTCGTCGTCTTGCTCGATGAAGAGTGGGTTGGTAGAAGTACTCGGCCTATCCATCATTCCAAGCAAAATGTGAGTGGTAGAAAGAGAAGAACTTATACCAATATACCTTGACCGATGTTGACGATGAATCAAGTTCACTCAAATGCGTACAATGAAATAGCACTATTGGTACCAATCCTTGTCGGTTCTCACACCTACACAAGTAAAAGCTTATGGTGGAGCTTGGTTAGGATGGTGGCACAAAATTGATTGCAATTGTTAGTTTGACTCAAAGATGTTGAAAAAGATTCGCAAATTCGCAAATGCAACAAGTAGACCAAGCAAGTAGTGGAACACGGAAACACACACGCAAATAGAATAATGGGATTGTACAAACCAAAAGTGAGGCAAAATGTGGAATCCACGAAAATGCTCTTGTTGCACAATACTCGAGAGACGCTAGCACGATTGCACAAAAGGCGGATACGTAGCTTGTGCACAACCTACTAGGCAAAAATGCAACGATCTCTATCCCAAGTATGCTATATGAATGGTATTTCGGTGACATGATACAAGATGATCGGTAATGAGGACATCAATACCATTGTTACACCCACAGCCCCTGCTGCAATACATACTGGACCAATTACTAGAGCTCGCGCACGCCAATTAAATTACCAGGTACTTTGGTTTCTTGGCAATGATTCTAATATTCATGAGAATATGATGCTGCCTAAATTGGATACATTTGTTTTGCTTGCAAATGAAGGGCCTAGCTTGGAGAAGGATGAACATTGGAGCAAGAACAAGCATGGAGATGATGGCATGCGCAAGGGGAACAAGAACGGAGTTACAAGTGATGATTTCAGGACGTTGAAGCCACCATAATGAGTGCATGAAGCCTTGGACGAAATATACAAGATGCTACTTCATAACTTTCGTCCAGAGGCTATTCTAGGTGCTGCGTCACCTTATTATTGAGCCAGGCCCATGTATTTTTGAAATACTTGAGTAGAGGCTGTTTTTAGAGTCCGTATGTGTAGGGAAACAAGAGATAGGGTTGGTTTCGGACCCCTTCCCCAAGGGCCACGAAATTCCCCCCTCTTCCTCCATATATACAGCCCTTATGGCACCATTTAAACTTTGGGTTTTGTTTAGATTAAAGTTCGCCATAGCTGCAACTTCGCGTACTTCGTTTATGTTCAACGACGAGACCAAGACGTCACAGAACCCCATCTTGATCAATAAAGCTTTCATCTTATATTCGCAATATCCAGATTGCAATCATAGTTTCTTGCTTGTTCTTCATTTGCTCGCAGGAAATAGACCCTCGTGGTCAGGTTGATCGTGCTCTGGCATGGTCAATAACCTCTCGGAGTTGGTTTAGCGATTGCTAAGGCGCGACGTCCTCGCACGTACGTAGTCGGATCGTCAAAGTCTACTCCTCCAAAACGACAATCACCATCTCATCGAAAGACGGGACACCTTTGCCTCTATCAAGTGGTATCAGATTTCCAGGTTGCTCTGTGAGATTTTTACTGTTTTTGTAGTTTAGATCGAGTCTGTTCTTCATACCTACAGTCCACGAAAAAGCCACACAAAAAATTAGGGCTAGCTCATCTTATCCAAACCAATCTGAGCCTTTGCATAATCTTTTTAGGGTTTTGCTTTGTGGAATTTGCGGTTGCATCTTCGTGTCTAGTTGCTGGTCTTAGCGTCTAGTCCTTTAGAGACTCGAGTTCTGTCACAATTTGTCACGCCACCGCCGCACCATCTTCATCGTTGTTGCCATATACCACCACCGCTGCCATATCCCACCAATGCTGCCATATACCACCACCGTTGCCATATCCCACCAACACTGCCATATACTACCACCACTGCCATATCCCACCAGCGCTGCCATATACCACCGATCCATATCCATATACCACCATCGCTACCATATACCACCACCGCTGGCATATCCGACCACCATATATTCACCACCAATCCGAGTTCCTTTCATATTAGGTTTGTTTTCGAGAGCCATCTAATTTCCGATTCGTGTTTCCTTGCTTGAGTAGGTTTCGAAAAAAAAAGAGTCTGGAGACCCCCGAGCAGTTTTTAGGCCAAAATTTTGGTGACCGTAAATATTTTTTCCCTATCCTATTTTTAGGTCCCAGGGAGTGTTTTGAGACATTCGCCATCATAGTGATTTTTTGTCGCACTTTTTCGTCGTTGCTGCCCTGATTTCCAAAAAAAAATTGTCAAAAAAATTCCGTGCCCTTCCTGTCAATTTGACCAGGGAAGAGTTTTGAGACACTCGCCATTATAGTGATTTTTCGCAAAAAAAAGAGGAGCGCAAAAAAAGAGCGCAAAAAAAACAGAGCGAAAAAAAATTGAGAGTGTGGTTTTCCCTTGTTTCCATGCAGCGCCGTGATTTTGTTAGTGTTCTAGGCTCGCGTCTCTAGCACGGTCGTGCCTAGGACCAGCACAGTACCGTTGTTGAGCGTTTATTCAACTTTGCATCTCTGAATTGATTATTGCTGACCCCTTTTTGCTACCATATTATAAGCCATCCCAGCTCCACATACATCTACGTTGTGCGTTTGACTCTCCCTGGTAATCGCTCTACCCAGGCTTTGAGAGTTTTGACTACAACGGTTGCCTATCACCACCTGCTGCTGGGTAAGAACTGGTAAGAATTTGAGATTCGCTTGATGGATTTGTGACACCCCACCACCACCATTTTCCAGTAGTATGTAGGATCATATTCTTGTCTGTTTCTATTACTCCTAACTATGGCAGGAACACAAGCCGACGAGATTGACTGGGAGAACATGACGAACAAGGAGCTTCACGATAAGTTTCATCAAATGTTGGGTCAACAGGTGGAAGATGTGATGGTCAGCTTTGGAAAGGCATTGGAGAGGATGGATGAAATTGAGAAGATAATTGACACCAAGTTGGACGCCAAGTTCGATGAATTACTCAAACGTCTCCCACAACCAGTTCTATGTCGCGATACAGTAGGGCAAGCACAGCGTGTTCCTATTGAGCCAGGACAAAATTCTGGTGCCGCTGCTACTGCTATTGGTGCTTCTATAGCTCTTCCTGCTACTGCAGAGTTGAAGGACTATTACGAGGATGAGTTTGATCAAAATCAGAACTACGTGCAGCCACCAGCACCACCACCAGCAAGTCGACCTCAGGTATATATTCGCAATGGTAGGCCTGCACCACCACCTCAGGTACGAGATAATGACCATATTCCTAAACTGAAATTGAATATTCCACCATTTGAGGGTAGATATGTTCCTGATATATATCTTACTTGGGAGTTAAAAACTGAACAACATTTTACATGTTTACAATATCCCGAGAAGAGACGGGTTGCTGCTGCTGTTTGTGCTTTCACTAGTTTTGCATGTGTATGGTGGTCTGAACATTGTAGATTATATCCTATTCCAACTACTTGGGCTGCTTTGAAAACTGCTATGCGTACTCGTTGGGTTCCACCATATTATCAACGTGAATTGCTTCAAAAATTACAGCGTTTAAGACAAGGGAAAAAATCTGTAGAAAAATATTATCAGGAATTACAAACTAGCATGATTAGATGTGGTATTGTTGAGGAGAATGAAGCTATGCTTGCACGTTTTATGGGTGGATTGAATACAGAGATTCATACCATTCTAGAGTATAAGGAGTATACTAATATCACTCGTTTATTCCATCTTGCTTGTAAAGCTGAACGTGAAGTGCAGGATCGACAAGCATTGGCGTGAACTACCTTTCCTATAGGCCGGCCTTCATCATGGACACCGCGTGCATCTTCTACTTCAACTGCACCAGCACCTCCATCAGGTGCCACCTCCAGCCGTGATACAAGAAAGCAGGCACAACCACCATTATCTGCCAAAGCGCACCTGCCGGGCCTGCACAGAGTTCTTCTTACATGGCATCAACTGGGCACACAAGTGATATTATTTGTCGTCGTTGTAAGGGAAGAGGTCATTATGCGAGAGAATGCAAATCTCAGCGTGTGATGATTGCTACTGAGGGTGGTGGGTATGAGTCCGCTAGTGACTATGATGCGGAGAATTTGGCTCTTATTACACGTGAAGAACACGGTGGAGATGATTCTGATCAGGAGACGCAATACATGGCTCCTGAAGACGCTGACAGGTATGAATGTTTAGTTGCTCAACGTGTTTTGAGTGTGATGGTCACACAAGCTGAGCAAAATCAGAGGCATAATTTGTTCCATACAAAGGGAGTTGTGAAGGAACGTTCTATGCGCGTCATCATAGACGGAGGGAGCTGCAACAACTTGGCTAGCATGGAGATGGTGGAGAAGCTCTCTCTCACCACAAGACCACATCCACATCCTTACTACATCCAATGGTTCAACAACAGTGGCAAGGTTAAGGTAACACGTACTGTTCGTGTGCATTTTACAATCTCTACATATGCTGATTATGTTGACTGTGATGTGGTACCTATGCAAGCATGTTCCTTATTACTTGGTCGACCATGGCAATTTGATAAAAATTCTGTACGCCATGGTAGAAACAATCAGTATACTCTTGTTCATAAGGATAAAAATATTACTTTGCTTCCTATGACTCCTGATGACATTCTGAAAGATGATATTAATAGAGCTAATAAAGCAAAACAGGAGAAGAATAAGAGTGAAAATGAGATTATGGCAAAAGAATTTGAGCAACAAATGAAGCCTAATAATAAACCATCTAGTGTTGCTTCTGAAATTATATTGAAAAGTGCATGTTTACTTGCCACTAAATCTGGTATTGATGAGCTAGATTTTAGCAAATCTGTTTGCTATGCTTTTGCGTGCAAATCGGCATTATTTTCATTTGAGGACGTGCCTTCCTCTTTGCCCCCTGCTGTCACTAACATTTTGCAGGAGTTCGCTGACGTCTTCCCAAAAGACGTGCCACCGGGATTACCACATATTCGAGGGATTGAGCATCAAATTGACTTAATTCCCGGTGCATTGCTACCCAACCATGCACCATACCGTACCACTCCAGAGGAGACGAAGGAGATGATGTGTCAAGTACAAGAGCTTCTTGACAAAGGTTATATATGCGAATCCCTTAGTTCTTGTGTTGTACCTATTACTCTAGTGCCGAAAAAGGATGGTACATCGCGTATGTGTGTTGATTGTAGAGGCATTAATAATATTACTATTCTTTATTGTCATCCTATTCCTAGGCTAGATGATATGCTTGATGAATTGAGTGGCTCTACAATATTCTCCAAAGTTGATTTGCGTAGTGGATACCATCAAATTCGTATGAAATTGGGGGATGAATGGTAAATAGCATTTAAAACTAAGTTTGGATTATATGAGTGGTTGGTCATGCCTTTTGGGTTAACTAATGCACCTAGTACTTTCATGAGATTAATGAACGAAGTTTTACGTGCTTTCATTGGACGATTTGTGGTAGTTTACTTTGATGACATATTGATTTATAGCAGATCTTTCGAGGAACATTTACGTGTTATTTTTATTGCTCTACGTGATGCACGTTTGTTTGGTAACCTTGGGAAGTGCACCTTTTGCACCGACCGAGTATCTTTTCTTGGCTATGTTGTTACTCCACAGGGAATTGAAGTTGATAAAGCCAAGATTGAAGCTATTGAGAGTTGGCCGCAGCCCAAAACGGTCACACAAGTGAGGAGTTTTCTTGGCCTTGCTGGATTCTATATGCGTTTTGTGAGAGCTTTCAGCACCATTGCTGCACCTCTCAATGAGCTTACAAAGGAAGATGTGCCTTTTGTTTGGGGAACCGCACAGGAAGAAGCCTTCACGGTATTGAAAGATAAGTTGACACATGCTCCTTTACTCCAACTTCCTGATTTTAATAAGACTTTTGAGCTTGAATGTGATGTTGGTGGAATTGGATTAGGAGGTGTGTTATTACAAGATGGCAAACCTGTTGCATACTTTTCTGAAAAATTGAGTGGGCCTAGTCTGAATTATACTACTTATGATAAATAATTATATGCTCTTGTTCAGACTTTAGAGACATGGCAACATTATTTATGGCCCAAAGAATTTGTTATACATTCTGATCATGAATCTTTGAAAAATATTAAAAGTCAAGCTAAACTGAATCATAGACATGCTAAATGGGTTGAATTCATTGAGACTTTCCCTTATGTTATTAAACACAAGAAGGGTAAAGAAAATGTTATTGCTGATGCATTGTCTCGTCGCTATACTATGGTTTCACAACTTGACTTCAAAATATTTGGTTTCGAGACCATCAAAGATCAATATGTGCATGATGTTGATTTTAAAGATGTAATGCAGAATTATAAACAAGGAAGAACATGGAACAAGTTCGTTATTAATGATGGAACAAGCTATGCATTCCAGCTAGCTCTGTTCGTCTTTTGTTGTTGCAGGAAGTGCATGGAGGAGGATTAATGGGACACTTTAGCGTGAAGAAGACGGAGAACGCACTTGCTACACATTTTTTTTGCCCAAAGATGAGACGGGATGCCTTTGCCTGTACCTAGTGTTACTTGGGAGGATATATCGATGGACTTTGTTTTAGGTTTACCTCGAACAAAGAAGGGGAGGGATAGTATATTTGTTGTCGTCGATGGATTTTCAAAAATGGCACATTTTATACCATGTCATAAAAGCAATGATGCTACTAATGTTGCTGATTTGTTCTTTCATGAAATTATTCGCTTGCATGGTGTTCCAAATACAATTGTTTCAGATCGTGATACTAAATTTCTTAGCTACTTTTGGAGATGTTTATGGGCTAAGTTGGGGACTAAACTGCTTTTTAGTACTACATGTCATCCTCAAACTGATGGACAAACTGAAGTAGTCGATAGAACTTTGTCTACTATGCTTAGGGCTGTTTTGAAGAATAACAAGAAAATGTGGGAAGAATGCTTGCCTCATATTGAATTTGCTTATAATGGTTCATTGCATTCTACTACTAAGATGTGCCCTTTTGAAATTGTGTATGGTTTCCTACCTCGTGCACCTATTTATTTGTTGCCTCTTCCATCTTCGGAGAAGGTTAATTTTGATGCTAAACAACATGCTGAATTGATCTTAAAAATGCATGAGGTAACTAAGGAAAACATTGAGCGTATGAATGCTAAATATAAACTTGCTGGAGAGAAGGGTATGAAACATGTTGTGTTTGCACCTGGAGATCTTGTCTGGTTACATATGCGTAAGGATAGATTTCCTGATTTGTGCAAATCAAAGCTAATGCCACGTGCTGATGGTCCTTTTAAGGTGTTAGAGAAAATAAATGATAATGCATATAAACTTGAGCTGCCTGCAGATTTTGGGGTTAGTCCCACTTTTAGCATTGCAGATTTGAAGCCTTATTTGGGTGAGGAAGATGAGCTTCCATCAAGGACGACTTCATTTCAAGAAGGGGAGGATGATGAGGACATCAATACCATTGTTACACCCACAGCCCCTGCTGCTATACATACTGGACCAATTACTAGAGCTCGCGCACGCCAATTAAATTACCTGGTACTTTCTTTTCTTGGTAATGATTCTAATGTTCATGAGAATATGATGCTTCCTAAATTGGATACATTTGTTTTGCTTACAAATGAAGGGCCTAGCTTTGAGAAGGACGAACATTGGAGCAAGAACAAGCATGGAGAGGATGGCATGCGCAAGGGGAACAAGAACGGAGTTACAAGTGATGATTTCAGGACGTGGAAGCCACCATAATGAGTGCATGAAGCCTTGGACGAAATATACAAGATGCTACTTCATAATTTTCGTCAAGAGCCTATTGTAGGTGCTGCGTCAAGAGTTAGGGTTGGTTTCGGACGCCTCCCTCAAGGGCCACAAAATTCTCCCCCTCTTCCTCCATATATACAGCCCTTAGGGCGTCATTTAGACTTTGGTTTCTGCTTAGATTAAAGTTCGCCATAGCTGCAACTTCGCGTACTTCATTTGTGTTCAACGACCACACAAAGGTGTCACAGAACCCCACCTTGATCAATAAAGCTTTCATCTTATATTCTCAATATCCAGATTGCAATCTCAGTTTCTTGCTTGTTCTTCGTTTTCTCGCAGGAAACAGACCCTCGTGGTCATGTTGATCGTGCTTCGGTGTGGTCAATAACCTCTCGGAGTTGGTTTAGCGATTGCTAAGGCGCGACGTCCTCGCACGTTCGTAGTCGGATCGTCAAAGTCGACTTCAACCAAAGCGATATCCATCATCTCATCGAAAGATGGGACATCTTTGCCTCTATCAGTGAACAAAGAGCTTGTAAGCAAGAGCCATAGCATCATAGCACATTGCATAATATTGTCATATCCAATCATCTTGGATCATCTTGAGAGAAACACCGGGAACACCATGCATACATAGCATACTTGGGATAGACAGTTTATCCAATTGATTCTTATAGGTTGTGCACAAGTGTCGTATCCGCCTATTGAGCAATCGTGCTAGCGTCTCTCTTGAGTTGTGCAACACGAGCGTTTTCGTGGATTCCACATTTTGTGGTTATTCCTTGGTTGCACAACCCCATTTATCTATCCGTGTGTGTGTGTGTTTCCGTGTGCCCTTCATTGCTATTGGTCTACTTGTTTCATTTGTGAATTTGTGAATCTCTCTCAAAATTATTGACTCTTGCTAACATTTTGCATTAATTTTTTGTGCCACTATCCTCACCGAGCTACACCATAAGCTTTACTTGATAGGTGTGAGTGAACAAGTCCGGTACCAATTCCACTATTCTTTCATTCACATTGAGTGAAACGGGATACATCCTCAACTTTAGGAAAAGGTAACTTGGTATTGTTTATCTCATTTCGTACTCACCTCTACTCGAGTCTTTTGATGGATAGGCACGGCATTTCACCTTCGGTCTACAACAATGACAAGTTCGATGCCACGAACAACAAACTTCGACGCCAATATGCAAGCTAAAATGGAGGAGATCAAATCCCTCATCAAGTCCTACAAGCGATCTTCCTCCTCTTCGAGAAGACGCTCAAGTGCACATGCTTCCGAGCTACCATCTCCGGCAAGATCAACACCAACACCGACAAGGACGTGAAGGTCAAGAGCTCAACACCAACTACCGCTCAACGACTTCACCATCTCCCTTGGCATCTTCGCCAAGCGACTTCAAGGTATCTTTGTCTACGGACAAACGGCATCTTCACCAACAAGCACCCCAAGACTACGCTCAAGAGAAGCTCCCCAAGCTCAAGTCCGCGACTTCCACGAGCTACTACGACCTCGACATCGACCATGCGATTCCTTTCTATGGGACTCAAGAACCCGAGGTGATGTGGAGCATCCCACGATCATCCCCATGGACGCATCTACATCTCCTACAACACCACTTGGACCTATGACTCGAGCACGTGCAAGAGCTCTCGAAACCAAGGTGACATCATGATAGAGGCAAAGCTAGCGACAACATTTCGATGATCGGGACACCCCGCCTCTATCCATGACAACAAATATGCTATCCCGCCCCTTCTTCGTTCGAGGTAAACCTAAAACAAATCCATAGATATATCCTCCCAAGGAACACTAGGTACAGGCAAAGGCATATATAAACCATGAGGATTGAGTCATGACTTAGCTTTTTGACATGTAGTGCAGCGAGCAACAAAGCGCTCAACATCCCGTCTCATCTTTGGCCAAAAGAAATGTGTAGCAAGTACATCCTCCGTCTTCTTCACACCAAAGTGTCCCATTAATCCTCCTCCATGCGCCTCCTGCAACAACAAAAGATGAACGGAGCTAGCTGGAATGCATAGCTTGTTAGCACGGAACACAAATCCATCATTAACGACGAACTTGTTCCATGTTCTTCCTTCTTTACAATCCTGCAATACATCTTTAAAATCAGCATCATGCACATATTGATCTTTGATGGTCTCCAAACCAAATATTTTGAAGTCAAGTTGTGAAAGCATAGTATAGCGACGAGACAATGCATCAGCAATAACATTTTCTTTACCCTTCTTGTGTTTAATGACATAAGGGAAAGTCTCAATGAATTCAACCCATTTAGCATGTCTATGATTCAGTTTAGCTTGACTTTTAATATGTTTCAAAGATTCATGATCAAAATGTATAACAAATTCTTTGGGCCATAAATAATGTTGCCATGTTTCTAAAGTCCGAACAAGAGCATATAATTCTTTATCATAAGTAGAATCATTCAGACTAGGCCCACTCAATTTTTCACAAAAGTATGCAACAGGTTTCCATCTTGTAATAACACACCTCCTAATCCAATTCCACTAGCATCACATTCAAGCTCAAAAGTCTTATTAAAATCAGGAAGTTGGAGTAATGGAGCATGTGTCAACTTATCTTTCAATACCGTGAAGGCTTCTTCATGTGCGGTACCCCAAACAAAATGCACATCTTTCTTTGTAAGCTCATTGAGAGGTGCAGCAATGGTGCTGAAATCTCTCACAAAACGGCTATAGAATCCAGCGAAGCCAAGAAAACTCCTCACTTGTGTTACCGTTTTGGGCTGCGGCCAACTCTCAATAGCGTCAATCTTGGATTTATCAACTTCAATTCCCTATGGAGTAACAACATAGCCAAGAAAAGATACCCTGTCCGTGCAAAATGTGCACTTCCCAAGATTACCAAACAAACGTGCATCACGTAGAGCAATAAAAACATCACGTAAATGTTCCAAATGTTCCTCCAAAGATCTGCTATAAATCAGTATATCATCAAAATAAACTACCACAAATCGTCCAACGAAAGCACGTAAAAGTTCGTTCATTAATCTCATGAAAGTACTAGGTGCATTAGTTAACCCAAAAGGCATGACCAACCACTCATATAATCCAAACTTAGTTTTAAATGTTGTTTTCCATTCATCCCCCAATTTCATACGAATTTGATGGTATCCACTATGCAAATCAACTTTGGAGAATATTGTAGAGCCACTCAATTCATCAAGCATATCATCTAGCCTAGGAATAGGATGATGATAACAAATAGTAATATTATTAATGCCTCTACAATCAACACACATACGTGATGTACCATCCTTTTTTGGCACTAGAATAATAGGAACAACACAAGGACTAAGGGATTTGCGTATATAACCTTTCTCGAGAAGCTCCTGTACTTGACGCATAATCTCCTTCGTCTCCTCTGGATTGGTACGGTATGGCGCACGGTTTGGCAGTGAAGCACCGGGAATTAAGTCAATGCTCAATCCGTCGAATAGGTGGTAATCCCGGTGGCACGTCTTGTGGAAAGACGTCGGCGAATTCCTGCAAAATGTTAGTGACAGCAGGAGGCAAAGAGGAAGGCACGTCCTCGAATGAAAATAATGCCTCTTTGCACACAAAAACATAGCAAACAGATTTATTGTAATCTAGCTCATCAATATCAGATTTGGTGGCAAATAAACATGCACTTTTAAATTTAATCTCAGAAGCAACACTAGATGGTTTATTATTAGGCTTCATTTATTGCTCAAATTCTTTTGCCACAATCTGATTTTCACTCTTATTCTTGTCCTATTTTGCTTTATTAGCTCTATTAATATCATCTTTCAAAATGGAATCAGGAGTCATAGGAAGCAAAGTAATATTTTTATCCTTATGAACAAGAGTATACTGATTGTTTCTACCATGGTGTATAGAATTTTTATCAAATTTCCATGGTCGACCAAGTAATAAGGAACATGCTTGCATAGGTACCACATCACAATCAACATAATAAGCATATGTAGAGATACTAAAATGCACATGAACAGTACGTGTTACCTTAACCTTGCCGTTGTTGTTGAACCATTGGATGTAGTAAGGATGTGGATGTGGTCTTGTGGTGAGAGATAGCTTTTCCACTATCTCCATGCTAGCCAAGTTGTTGCAGCTCCCTCCATCAATGATGACGCGCACAGAACGTTCCTTCACAACTCCCTTTGTATGGAACAAATTATGCCTCTGATTTTGCTCAGCTTGTGTAACATGCAGACTCAAAACACGTTGTGCAACTAAACATTCATACCTGTCAGCATCTTTAGGATCCATGTATTGCGTCTCATGATCAGAATCATCTCCACCGTGTTCTTCACTTGTAATAAGGGCCAAAGTCTCCTCATCATAGTCACTAGCAGACTCATACCCACCATCCTCAGTAGCAATCATCACACGCTGAGATTTGCATTCTTGCACATAATGTCCTCTTCCCTTACAACACGACAAATAATATCACTTGTGTGCCCTGTTGATGCCATGGAAGAAGAAGAGCTCTGTGCAGGCCCGACAGGTGCGTTCTTGGCAGATAGTGGTGGTTGTGCCTTCTTTCTTGTATCACGGCTAGAGGTGGCACCTGATGGAGGTGCTGGTGCAGTGGAAGTAGAAGATGCACGCGGTGTCCATGATGAAGGTCGATGATGAGGACATCAATACAATTGTTACACCCACAGCCCCTGCTGCTATACATACTGGACCAATTACTAGAGCTCGTGCACGCCAACTAAATTACCAGGTACTTTCGTTTCTTGGTAATGATTCTAATGTTTATGAGAATATGATGCTGCCTAAATTGGATACATTTGTTTTGCTTACAAATGAAGGGCCTAGCTTGGAGAAGGATGAACATTGGAGCAAGAACAAGCATGGAGATGATGGCATGCGCAAGGGAAACAAGAACGGAGTTACAAGTGATGATTTCAGGACTTTGAAGCCACCATAATGGGTGCATGAAGCCTTGGACGAAATATACAAGATGCCACTTCATAAATTTCGTCCCGAGGCTATTTTAGGTGCTGCGTCACCTTATTATTGGGCCAGGCCCATGTAATTTCGAAATACATAAGTATAGGCTATTTTTAGAGTCCGTATGTGTGGGGAAACAAGAGATAGGGTTGATTTCGGACCCCTCCACCAACGGCCACGAAATTCTCCCCCTCTTCCTCCATATATACAGCCCTTAGGGCATCGTTTAGACTTTGGGTTTTGTTTAGATTAAAAGTTCGCCATAGCTGCAACTTCGCGTACTTCGTTTGTGTTCAACGACCAGACAAGGGCGTCACAGAACCCCACCTTGATCAATAAAGCTTTCATCTTATATTCGCAATATCCAGATTGCAATCTCAGTTTCTTGCTTGTTCTTCGCTTGCTCGCAGGAAACAGACCCTCGTGGTCAGGTTGATCGTGCTCCGGCGTGGTCAATAACCTCTCGGAGTTGGTTTAGCGATTGCTAAGGCGCGACGTCCTCGCACGTTCGTAGTCGGATCGTCAAAGTCGACTTCCACCAAAGCGATATCCATCATCTCATCGAAAGACGGGACACCATTGCCTCTATCAAGTGGTATCAGATTTCCAGGTTGCTCGGTGAGATTTTACAGTTTTTCGTAGTTTAGATCGAGTCTGTTCTTCATACCTACAGTCCACGAAAAAGCCACACAAAAAAAAATTAGGGTTAGTTCATCATATCCGAACCAATCTGAGCCTTTGCATAATCTTTTTAGGGTTTTGCTTTGTTGAATTTGCGGTTGCATCGTCGGTCTAGTTGCTGGTTTTAGAGTCTAGTCTTTTAGAGTTTCGAGTTCTGGTCATAAGTTGTCACGCCGCCGCCGCACCATCATCATCGCCCCTGCCATCTACCACCATCGCTTATCCGCCACCGCTCCGAATCCGTATCCATATACCACCACCAATCCGTGTCCATATACCACCACCGATCCATATCCATATACTACCACCGCTACCACCACCGCTGCCATATACCACCACCATATATCCACCACCAAATCCGAGTTCCTTGCTTATTAGGTTTGTTTTCGGGATCAATCTAGATTCCGATTCGTGTTTCCTTGCCGGAGTCGGGTAGCCACGCTCCGTTTAGGCCCAAAATTTTTCGAAAACGCATTTTTCGAAAAAATTTCTGGCTATCCTATTTTTAGGTGTTTCTGAGTGTTTTGAGACAGGTGCCATTATAGGAAGTTTTTTTTGACCCGTTTCCAGTTTTTGGGTCCGGGCAGTCGAAAAAAAAAATTGGTCGAAAAAATTTCGTGCCCATCCTGTCAGTTTGAGCTAGGAAGAGTTTTGAGACACTCGCCATTATAGTGATTTTTCGCAAAAAAAAAAAGAGCGCAAAAAAAAAGAGCGAAAAAAAAATTCAGAGTGTGCTTTTCCCTTGTTTACGTGCCGCGCCGTGATTTTGTTAGTGTTCTAGGCTCGCGTCTCTAGCACAGTCTAGCCTAGGACCAGCACAGTACCGTCGTTGAGCGTTTATTCAACTTTGCATCTCTGAATTGATTATTGCTGACCCTTTTTGCTACCATATTATAAGCCTTCCCAGCTCCACATACATCTACGTCGTGCGTTTGACTCTCCCTGGTAATCGCTCTATCCAAGCTTTGAGAGTTTTTGACTACAACGGTTGCCGATCACCGCCTGCTGCTGGGTAAGAACTGCTAAGAATTTGAGATTTGCTTGACGGATTTGTGATACACCACCACCACTTCTTAGTAGTCTGTAGGATCATATTCTTGTGTGTTTCTATTGCTGCTAACCATGCCAGGATCACAAGCCGACGAGATTGACTGGGAGAATTTATCGAATAAGGAGCTTCATGATAAGTTTCAGCAAATGATGACTGAACAGGTGCAAGATGTGCTGAACAATTTTGAAGAGGCCATGGAGAAGATCACTGGCCTTGAGAAGACGTTCGAAACAAAGCTCGACAACAGATTTAATGAATTGCTCGCGCGTCTTCCACCACCACCACCCGCTGCACCTAACGCACCTCTCCAACAACAACAACAACGACTACCTCCACGTCGCGAAATAGACCTTCGCCGAGCGAGCCGTGTTCCTCTTGCGTTTGGCCAAACTGTTGGTGCTGCTGTTGATACTTCTGTGGCTCCTGCTACTGCTGTTGCTGGTACCCAGGAGGATGATGAGTATGCGGGCGATTATGAGGATGAGGTTGATCAAAATCAGATCTACGAGCAGCCACCAGCACCACCACCAGCAGGTCGACCTCAGGTATATATTCGTAATGGTAGGCCTGCACCACCACCTCAGGTACGCGATGATGTCCATATTCCTAAACTAAAATTGAATATTCCACCATTTGAGGGTAGATATGTTCCTGATATATATCTTACTTGGGAGTTAGAAACTGAACAACGATTTACATGTTTACAATATCCTGAGGAGAGACGAGTTGCTGCTGCTGTTTGTGCTTTCACTAGTTTTGCATGTGTATGGTGGTCTGAACATTGTAGATTATATCCTATTCCAACTACTTGGGCTGCTTTGAAAACTGCTATGCGTACGCGTTGGGTTCCACCATATTATCAACGTGAATTGCTTCAAAAATTGCAGCGTTTACGACAAGGAAAAAATTCTGTAGAAGAATATTATCAGGAATTACAAACTGGCATGATTAGATGTGGTATTGTTGAGGAGAATGAAGCTATGCTTGCACGTTTTCTGGGTGGATTAAATAGAGAGATTCAGACCATTCTAGACTATAAGGAGTATACTAATATCACTCGTTTATTCCATCTTGCTTGTAAAGCTGAACGTGAAGTGCAGGATCGACAAGCATTGGGGCGAGCTAATTTTTCTGCAGGCCGACCTTCATCATGGACGCCACGTGCATCTTCTACTTCAACTGCACCAGCACCTCCATCCGGTGCCACCTCCAGCCGTGATACAAGAAAACAGGCACAACCACCATTATCTGCCAAGAGCGCACCTGCGGGGCCTGCACAACGTTCTTCTTCTTCCATGGCATCAACAGGGCACACAAGTGATATTATTTGTCGTCGTTGTAAGGGAGGAGGTCATTATGCGAGGGAATGCAAATCTCCGCGTGTGATGATTGCTACCGCGGATGGTGGATATGAGTCCGCTAGTGACTATGATGAGGAGACATTGGCTCTTATTACACGTGAAGAACATGGTGGAGATGATTCTGATCATGAGACGCAATACATGGCTCCTGAAGACGCTGACAGGTATGAATGTTTAGTTGCTCAACGTGTTTTGAGTGTGCAGGTCACACAAGCTGAGCAAAATCAGAGGCACAATTTGTTCCATACCAAGGGAGTTGTGAAGGAATGTTCTGTGCGCGTCATAATAGATGGAGGGAGCTGCAACAACTTGGCTAGCATGGAGATGGTGGAGAAGCTTTCTCTCACCACAAGACCACATCCACATCCTTACTACATCCAATGGTTCAACAACAGCGGCAAGGTTAAGGTAACACGTACTGTTCGTGTGCATTTTAGTATCTCTACATATGCTGATTATGTTGATTGTGATGTGGTACCTATGCAAGCATGTTCCTTATTACTTGGTAGACCATGGCAATTTGATAAAAATTCTGTACACCATGGTAGAAACAATCACTATACTCTTGTTCATAAGGATAAAAATATTACTTTGCTTCCTATGACTCCTGATTCCATTTTGAAAGATGATATTAATAGAGCTAATAAAGCACAACAGGAGAAGAATAAGAGTGAAAATCAGATTGTGGCAAAAGAATTTGAGCAACAAATGCAGCCTAATAATAAACCATCTAGTGTTGCTTCTGAAATTAAATTGAAAAGTGCATGTTTATTTGCCACCAAATCTGATATTGATGAGCTAGATTTTAGCAAATCTATTTGCTATGCTTTTGTGTGCAAAGAGGCATTATTTTCATTCGAGGACGTGCCTTCCTCTTTGCCTCCTGCTGTCACTAACATTTTGCAGGAGTTCGCTGACGTTTTTCCACAAGACGTGCCACCGGGATTACCGCCTATTCGAGGGATTGAGCATCAGATTGACTTAATTCCCGGTGCTTCACTGCCAAACCGTGCTCCATACCGTACCAATCCAGAGGAGACGAAGGAGATTATGCGCCAAGTATAAGAGCTTCTCGACAAAGGTTATATACGCGAATCCCTTAGTCCTTGTGCTGTTCCTATTATTCTAGTGCCGAAAAAGGATGGTACATCACGTATGTGTGTTGATTGTAGAGGCATTAATAATATTACTATTCGTTATCGTCATCCTATTCCTAGGCTAGATGATATGCTTGATGAATTGAGTGGCTCTACAATATTCTCCAAAGTTGATTTGCGTAGTGGCTACCATCAAATTCGTATGAAATTGGGAGATGAATGGAAAACAGCATTTAAAACTAAGTTTGGATTATATGAGTGGTTAGTCATGCCTTTTGGGTTAACTAATGCACCTAGTACTTTCATGAGATTAATGAATGAAGTTTTACGTGCTTTCATTGGACGATTTGTGGTAGTTTACTTTGATGACATACTGATTTATAGCAGATCTTTGGAAGAACGTTTGGAACATTTACGTGTTGTTTTTATTGCTCTACGTGATGCACGTTTGTTTGGTAACCTTGGGAAGTGCACCTTTTGCACCGACCGAGTATCTTTTCTTGGCTATGTTGTTACTCCACAGGGAATTGAAGTTGACAAAGCCAAAATTGAAGCTATTGACAGTTGGCCGCAGCCCAAAACGGTCACACAAGTGAGGAGTTTTCTTGGCCTCGCTGGATTCTATAGGCGTTTTGTGAGAGATTTCAGCACCATTGCTGCACCTCTCAACGAGCTTACAAAGAAGGATGTGCCTTTTGTTTGGGGTACCGCACAGGAAGAAGCCTTCACGGTATTGAAAGATAAGTTGACACATGCTCCTTTACTCCAACTTCCTGATTTTAATAAGACTTTTGAGCTTGAATGTGATGCTAGTGGAATTGGATTAGGAGGTGTGTTATTACAAGATGGCAAACCTGTTGCATACTTTTCTGAAAAATTGAGTGGGCCTAGTCTGAATTATTCTACTTATGATAAAGAATTATATGCTCTTGTTCGGACTTTAGAAACATGGCAACATTATTTATGGCCCAAAGAGTTTGTTATACATTCTGATCATGAATCTTTGAAACATATTAAAAGTCAAGCTAAACTGAATCGTAGACATGCTAAATGGGTTGAATTCATTGAGACTTTCCCTTATGTCATTAAACACAAGAAGGGAAAAGAAAATGTTATTGCTGATGCATTGTCTCGTCGCTATACTATGCTTTCACAACTTGACTTCAAAATATTTGGTTTGGAGACCATCAAGGATCAATATGTGCATGATGCTGATTTGAAAGATGTAATGCAGAATTGTAAAGAAGGAAGAATGTGGAACAAGTTTGTCGTTAACGATGGATTTGTGTTTCGTGCTAACAAGCTATGCATTCCAGCTAGCTCCGTTCGTCTTTTGTTGTTGCAGGAGGCGCATGGAGGAGGATTAATGGGACACTTTGGCGTGAAGAAGACGGAGGACGTACTTGCTACACATTTCTTTTGGCCAAAGATGAGACGGGATGTTGAGCGTTTTATTGCTCGATGCACTACATGTCAAAAAGCTAAGTCACGACTCAATCCTCATGGTTTATATATGCCTTTGCCTGTACCTAGTGTTCCTTGGGAGGATATATCTATGGACTTTGTTTTAGGTTTACCTCGAACAAAGAAGGGGAGGGATAGCATATTTGTTGTCGTGGATAGATTCTCGAAAATGGCACACTTTATACCATGTCATAAAAGCGATGATGCTGTTAATGTTGCTGATTTGTTCTTTCGTGAAATTATTCGCTTGCATGGTGTGCCAAATACTATTGTTTCAGATCGTGATACTAAATTTCTTAGCCACTTTTGGAAATGTTTATGGGCTAAGTTGGGGACTAAACTGCTTTTTAGTACTACTTGTCACCCCCAAACTGATGGACAAACTGAAGTAGTCAATAGAACGTTGTCTACTATGCTTAGGGCTGTTTTGAAGAATAATAAGAAAATGTGGGAGGAAGGCTTGCCTCATATTGAATTTGCTTATAATCGTTCATTGCATTCTACTACTAAGATGTGCCCTTTTGAAGTTGTGTATGGTTTCCTACCTCGTGCACCTATTGATTTGTTGCCTCTTCCATCTTTGGAGAAGGTTAATTTTGATGCTAAACAACGTGCTGAATTGATTTTAAAAATGCATGAGTTAACTAAGGAAAACATTGAGCGCATGAATGCTAAATATAAACTTGCTGGAGATAAGGGTAGAAAACATGTTGTGTTTGCACCTGGAGATCTTGTTTGGTTACATTTGCGTAAGGATAGATTTCCTGATTTGCGCAAATCAAAGTTAATGCCACGTGCTGATGGTCCCTTTAAGGTGTTAGAGAAAATAAATGATAATGCATATAAACTTGAGCTGCCTGCAGATTTTGGGGTTAGTCCCACTTTTAACATTGCAGATTTGAAGCCTTATTTGGGTGAGGAAGATGAACTTCCGTCGAGGACGACTTCATTTCAAGAAGGGGAGGATGATGAGGACATCAATACAATTGTTACACCCACAGCCCCTGCTGCTATACATACTGGACCAATTACTAGAGCTCGTGCACGCCAACTAAATTACCAGGTACTTACGTTTCTTGGTAATGATTCTAATGTTTATGAGAATATGATGCTGCCTAAATTGGATACATTTGTTTTGCTTACAAATGAAGGGCCTAGCTTGGAGAAGGATGAACATTGGAGCAAGAACAAGCATGGAGATGATGGCATGCGCAAGGGAAACAAGAACGGAGTTACAAGTGATGATTTCAGGACTTTGAAGCCACCATAATGGGTGCATGAAGCCTTGGACGAAATATACAAGATGCCACTTCATAAATTTCGTCCCGAGGCTATTTTAGGTGCTGCGTCACCTTATTATTGGGCCAGGCCCATGTAATTTCGAAATACATAAGTATAGGCTATTTTTAGAGTCCGTATGTGTGGGGAAACAAGAGATAGGGTTGATTTCGGACCCCTCCACCAAGGGCCACGAAATTCTCCCCCTCTTCCTCCATATATACAGCCCTTAGGGCATCATTTAGACTTTGGGTTTTGTTTAGATTAAAAGTTCGCCATAGCTGCAACTTCGCGTACTTCGTTTGTGTTCAACGACCAGACAAGGGCGTCATAGAACCCCACCTTGATCAATAAAGCTTTCATCTTATATTCGCAATATCCAGATTGCAATCTCAGTTTCTTGCTTGTTCTTCGCTTGCTCGCAGGAAACAGACCCTCGTGGTCAGGTTGATCGTGCTCCGGCGTGGTCAATAACCTCTCGGAGTTGGTTTAGCGATTGCTAAGGCGCGACGTCCTCGCACGTTCGTAGTCGGATCGTCAAAGTCGACTTCCACCAAAGCGATATCCATCATCTCATCGAAAGACGGGACACCATTGCCTCTATCAGTCGACCTGCAGAAAAGTTAGTGCGCGCCATTGCTTGTCGATCCTGCACTTCACGATCAGCTTTACAAGGAAGATGGAATAAACGAGTCATATTAGTATACTCCTTATACTCTAGAATGGTCTGAATCTCTCTATTTAATCCACCCATAAAACATGCAAGCATAGCTTCATTCTCCTTAACAATACCACATCTAATCATGCCAGTTTGTAATTCTTGATAATATTCTTCTACAAAAAAAATTCCTTGTCTTAAACGCTGCAATTTTTGAAGCAATTCATGTTGATAATATGGTGGAGCCCAACGAGTACGCATAGCAGTTTGCAAAGCAGCCCAAGTAGCTGGAATAGGATATAATCTACAATGTTCAGACCACCATACACATGCAAAACTAGTGAAAGCACAAACAGCAGTAGCAACCCGTCTCTCCTCGGGATATTGCAAACATGTAAAACGTTGTTCAGTTTCTAACTCCCAAGTAAGATATATATCAGGAACATACCTACCCTCAAATGGTGGAATATTCAATTTCAGTTTAGGAATATGGTCATTATCTCGTACCTGAGGTGGTGGTGCAGGCCTACCGTTGCCAATATATACCTGAGGTCGACCTGCTGGTGGTGGTGCTGGTGGCGGCACATAGTTCTGATTTTGATCAACCTCGTCCTCGTAATAGTCCTCCACCTCTGGAGTAGCAGGAGGAGCTATAGAAGCACCAACAGCAGTAGTAGCGGCACCAGAATTTTGTCCTGGCTCAATAGGAACACGCTGTGCTCGCCCTACTGTATCGCGGCGTGGAACTGGTTGTGGGAGACGTTTGAGTAATTCATCGAACTTGGCGTACAACTTGGTGTCAATTGTCTTCTGAATGTCATCCATCCTCTCCAATGCCTTTCCAAAGCTGGCCATCACGTCTTCCACCTGTTGACTCAACATTTGATGAAACTTATCATGAAGCTCCTTGTTCATCATGTTCTCCCAGTCAATCTCATCGGCTTGTGTTCCTGCCATAGTTAGCAGCAATAGAAACAGACAAGAATATGATCCTACAGACTACTGGAATATGGTGGTGGTGGGGTGTCACAAATCTGTCATGCGAATCTCAAATTCTTACCAGTTCTTACCCAGCAGCAGGTGGTGATCGGCAACCGTTGTTATCAAAACTCTCAAAGCTTGGACAGAGCGATTACCAGGGACAGTCAAACGCACGACGTAGATGTATGTGTAGCTGGGAAGGCTTATAATATGGTAGCAAAAAGGGTCAGCAATAATCAATTCAGAGATGCAAAGTTGAATAAACGCTCAACGACGGTACTGTGCTAGACCTAGGCTAGACCGTGCTAGAGATGCGAGCCGAGAACACTAACAAAATCACGGTGCGACACGTAATCAAGGGAGGAGCACACTCTGAATTTTTTTTCTCTTTTTTCACCTTTTTGCACTTTTTTCCTTTTTTTTGCTCCGCAACAAATTTTTTTCAAAAAAGTCTACAAATGGCCTAAAAACTGCCTAGCCAGAATTTTCCAGACTTGTTTTTTTTTAAACTGGAACTATTTTTGTATTGCGGGTAGCACGACAGTTCAGGAGTCCTACTCTGTCACGACTCGGAGTATGGCGTGATCTCGAAATCCAAAACAGAGTAACAAAATACTGGCTCGGACTAGGACTGGTGGCGGAGATGAATCTGGTGGAACTCAGACTGGTGGCGGAGACGAATCTGGTGGAACTCGGACTGGTGGCGGATATATGTTGCAGGTGGACTCGGATTGGCATGATGGCGGCGGATATGTGGTGGCGTATATGGACTCGGATTGGCGATGAATATGTGGAGGTGGTATATGGCAACGGCGATGAAGTTGGTGCGGTGGTGGTATATGGCGGCAGCAATGATGATGATGCGGTGGTGATATATGGCAGCGGTGACGTGACAACCTGTGAACAGAACTCGAAACTCTGAATGACTAGACGCTAAGACCAGCAACTTGACACGACGATGCAACCGCAAATTCAACAAAGCAAATACAGAATAGACTATGCAAAGGCTCAGATTGGTTCGGATAGGATGAACTAACCCTAATTTTTTTGGCTTTTTCGTGGACTATAGGTATGAAGAAAAAACTCGATCTAAACTACGAAAACCTGTAAAATCTCATTGAGCAACCTGAAAATCTGATACCACTTGATAGAGGCGGAGGTGGTCCGATGTTTCTATGAGATGGTGGCTATAGTTTTGGTGGAAGTCGACTTTGACAATCCGACTAACAAAGTGCGAGGACGTCGTGCCTTAGCAATCGCTAAACCAACTCCGAGAGGTTATTGACCACGTCAGAGCACGATCAACCTGACCACGAAGGTCTATTTCCTGCAAGCAAACGAAGAACAAGCAAAAACTAAGATTGCAATCTGGATATTGCGAATAACAGAGGAAAGCTTTATTAATGAAGGTGGGGTTCTATGACGCCTTTGTCTGGTCGTTGAACACAAATGAAGTACGCGAAGTTGCAGCTATGGCAAACTTTTAATCTAAACAAAACCCAAAGTCTAAACGGTGCCCTAAGGGCTGTATATATGGAGGAAGAGGGGGGAATTTCGTGGCCCTTGGAGGAGGGGTCCGAAACCAACCCTATCTCTTGTTTCCCCACACATACAGACTCTAAAAATAGCCTATACTTAGGTATTTCTAAATTACATGGGCCTGGCCCAATAATAAGGTGACGCAACACCTAAAATAGCCTCTGGACGAAATTTATGAAGTGGCATCTTGTATATTTCGTCCAAGGCTTCATGCACTCGTTATGTTGGCTTCAAAGTCCTGAAATCATCACTTGTAACTCTGTTCTTGTTCCCCTTGCGCATGCCATCATCTCCATGCTTGTTCTTGCTCCAATGTTCATCCTTCTCCAAGCTAGGCCCTTTATTTGTAAGCAAAACAAATGTATCCAATTTAGGCAGCATCATATTCTCATGAACATTAGAATCATTACCAAGAAACGAAAGTACCTGGTAATTTAATTGGCGTGCGCGAGATCTAGTAATTGGTCCAGTATGTATAGCAGCAGGGGCTGTGGGTGTAACAATGGTATTGACGTCCTCATCAGATCACTCCTGTCACAACTCCCTTTCGATTCACACGAGACATGGCTACTACCTCAAACGGAGACGCTTTGCATTCTCAGGTACCAAGAAGTTAGCCATGGAGAAGCAAGGAAGCAAGGAGAACCAGAAGCGGAAGACATGCATGAAGACGGAGGGGAAAAGCACCAAGGCCCAGGCTGGCCGGACGATCCGGACAAGGGCCCGGACGATCCGACAGAGCCTGGACGATCCGGACCCCGGTCCGGACGATCCAGCTAATTCGCACCGAAGACACCCGAAGCTCTGAGCTAAAACCAGATCATCCATACGCCGTCCTGGATCATCCGGACCCCCAGCCGGACATCTAGACCTGCACCGGCACTGCCCGCGCCACCAGCTCATCCGGGCCTCCACTCGGATCATCCGGCCGAGCCCGGATCATTCGGTTCCCCACCCGGATCATCCGGCCAGCGCTTGCGCGCGTGTGTTGGGCTGAGCCCATGTACCCCTTCGCCCCCTAGCCTATATATAGGACTCTTCCTCCTCACTTCGAGACTTAGCATTGGTTTAGCTCATTTGAGATAGAGCATTGCTCATCCGCACGGATCAACTCCTCATGAGGGACCGCACCTCTTCGGAGAAGATCCATCCGGATTCAAGGCCTCCATCCGGAGAAGACAATCAAGACCTCCTCACGGAGAAGAACGGCTACCTTTGTATCGTCCTTTGTTAACTTTGGATCTCGTGTTACTTTGTGCCTCGATGATCTAGCACTTGTGTGATCAATTTCGTGTCGGTTGAGTGTTTCTCTCGTTTTCCCCTCGTGATTTCCCTCTTGTTCTTCCGCGCATTCTTCGTGTTCCCCCGTAGGATCCACTCCAAACGTGAAAGATCGGCCCTAGAGTTCCGCCCTACATCATCTTGGTATCATGAGCCACGTTGATCACGTTTTTTGAGCCCCTACCCCGTGTTTTCTAACTTGATTTTGTTGTTTTCGTCCTAAATCCAAAAATTCCCACCAAAAATAGCCCCCAAATTTTGGGGGATTTGTTGGTTTTGATGATGTTTTGTTGATTTTGATCCATGGATTCATTGTGTAACTCGTGGATCTTGCATTTCCCCACCATCTCACCCTCGAAATCCATCCAAAATCCGCGAAATCCACGAATTTGTGCCTGTTTTCGAGTTCATCCCGAGCAGTTCCCGAGCGAAGTTGACTTGCCCGGATCATCCGGACCCTGACCCGAATCATCCGGACGCGCCCGGATCATCCGGCTCCTAGCCCGGATCATCCGGCTTCCTCTGCCGAAACTGCATTTTCTGCAGTTTTTCTCCGCCACCACCTTATCCCACTAACCCCATGACATACCCCTCCATACCACCATTTGACTTTGGGTTCGAGAATTTGAGTTGTGGTTTCCCGTGTCCTATTGTGTTTCGGCTATTTAGGTACGGCACGACATCAACATTACCACTGCTCATCTTCGTCGACTACTCATCAATGCTATGGACGGTAACTTGGACGACATCTTTGTCTACGCCTTGCCATTGCATTGATAACCACCTTAGCCTTACTTTCGCGTTGCTTACCCATTGAGACTAGCCATCGAGTATTGTCGGCAACGTGACTTGTGCACATTAGTGATCATACTCCATAGCATACATACCATATCATCACTTGTGTTACAAAGTTGTCATTGGATATACAATTGCTATCTTGGTTCGTGAAGTATTGAATGAGAAAAGATCTCAAAAGTGAAAGAGCCAACCATGATTTTAAGCAAAAAGAGAAAGATAAGCAAAGAGCTTATAAGCAAGAACCATAGCATCATACTACATTAAGATTGTCATATCCGATCATCTTGGATCATATCACCGAAATACAATACATATAGCATACTTGGGATAGAGATCGTTGCATTATTGCCTAGTTGGTTGTGCACAAGCTCCGTATCCGCCTATTGTGCAATCATGCTAGCGTCTCCCGAGTATTGTGCAACAAGAGCATTTTCGTGGTCTCCACATTTTGGCTCATTTTTGGTTTGCACAATCCCATTATTCTATTTGCATGTGTGTTTCCGTGTTCCACTACTTGCTCGGCCTACTTGTTGCATTTTTGAATTTGCAAATCTTTTTCAACATCTTTGAGTCAAACTAAGAATTGCATCAAATTTTGTGCCACCATCCTAACCAAGCTTGATGCAGAGCATCCCACGTTCATCCCCATGTACACTCCGACTACTCCCCAAGCCCCAAGGATACATAAGATGAGACCTCGACTATGCGCCATTGGACACAAGGTGAACCTATTTCTAAATGCTTCCCCTTTCCATTCGCGTGAGACATGGTTGCTACTTCAAGCACGGACCTTGTGCTACTCAGGTACACCCGAGGAGACCTTGGAGAACCTAAGGACCAAGGCCAAGCATGCGCAGAAGCAAAGGAAGGAGAAGGAAGAAGACCAGAGAGAGACAGAAGCCAGGCGACTCTACGCGGCCGGACATCCGGCCGACCCCCGAACATCCGGCGCCCCACGGCGGGCCGGACATCCGGCGCCTGCCCGGAAATCCGGCGCATGCCATCCAGAGAGCAGAAGAATCAGCCACTCCATCCCAGACATCCGGCCGAGGCCCGGACATCCGGCTCTTCGTGAGCCGTCGGACATCCGGCCCCCAGCCCGGACATCCGGCACATGCCTATGCACAGAGAATGGTCCAAGGGCCCATGTATCCCCCTCTCACTTACCCCTTCGTGGGCTAGCACTATATATACTCTCCCACCTCCTCCTAGCTAGGGTCAGCAAAGGATTAGCTCATCTGAGATAGAGCTTTGCTCATCCATACGGATCTCCTCCGCGTGAGTGATGAGGACATGGCTACCACAGTTACACCCATATCTCCTGTTGTTTTACCTCTTGGAACAGTTGCTAGAGCTCAAATACGCCAATTAGATTATCAGGTACTTCCGTTTCTTGGTAATGTTTCTAGTGTTCATGAGAATATGATGCTACCTAACTTAGATACATTTGCTTGCAATTGAAAGGCTTAGCATGGATAGGAAGGTTGAGCATTGGAGCATGGTCAAGCACGGAGATGAAGGTGCATGGAAAGAGAACAAGAATGGAGGTTCAAGTGGAGATTTCCGGACTTTGAAGCCACCATGATGACATACAAGAAGATGGACGAAATATACAAGATGGCCTTTCATAAATTTCGTCCATAGCTTATTATTGGTGTTGCGCCACCTTATTTTGGGCCAGGCCCATGTAATCTATTTTTAGAGTCCATATTGTAGGGGAAACAACTTAGGAGGTGTTTTAGTCCCACCTTGCCAAGGGTGGACAAAGTCCCCTCTCTTTTCCCTATAAATATAGCCCTTAAGGCATCGTTTAGACTTCGGTTTTATTTAGTTAAAAGTTGGCCATCGCTGCAACTTCGTGTACTTCGTTTGTGTCCAACGACCAGACCAAGACCGCTTATGAAACCCCACTTTTATCAATATTTCATCCATACTCGCAATATTCAGATTGCTTAATCATATTCTTGCTTCTTCTTCGATTGCTTGCAGGAATAGACCTTCGTGGTCAGGTTGATCATGCTCTGGCGTGGTCAATAACCTCTCGGAGTTGGTTTAGTGATTGCTAAGGCGCAACGTCATGCACGTTTGTAGTCGGATCGTCAAAGTCGTCTCCACCAAATCGATAGTTATCATCTCATCGAAAGATCAGGACCCTCGCCTCTATCAAGTGGTATCAGTTTTCAGGTTGCTCGGTGAGATTTTTCCAGTTTTTCATAGTCTAGATCGCATTTGTTCTTCATACCTAGAGTCCAAGAAAAAGCCACAAAAATTTTAGATTAGTTCATCATATCCCAGACAGCCTGAGCCTTGTTGCCATTGCCACTTAGTTTTTACATTGTTGAATTTTTGGTTGCATCGTGTGTCGAGTTGCTGCTTTTGGTGTTAGACTTTTAGAGTTTCGAGTTCTAGTCACGTTTTGTTCACGCCGCGTCCACATACACCATCATTCATCTCATTCTCATTTTCCGCTACCACTGTCGCCACCACCACCATCCATCATTGTTGTTGTTCGTCGCCGTCTTGGAGCATCATTAGTCTCGTGGAGAGAAAAGGTTGAGGAAAGATCCTACAAGAAGAGAGATCAGATTCGTTTTGCAAGTAGAGACCGAAGCATAAAAAAAGGTTAGGTGCACACATCCATCTTGCAATCTCTCACGGTTCCTTTAAAAAAATTGGAAGAAGAGAGAGCAAGCTCGGATCGGTATAAAAGGAAAGAGATCGAATCAGCTAGGAAAAAAAAGAGGAGCAGATCGGTTGGGATTAGGACGTGATTCCCTCCCACGTTGGTTGGTTTATTTGGAAAGTACTAGTCAGCCACATTGGTTTTTGAAAAAAAAATAAGTGGATCGTCCAGATTGAAAAGAAAGGAGGAAAAAAACTGCAGTTTGGTCTCTCCATGCAAAGAGAGAAGGAAAGTGTGGATTGGTTTGTTTGTTTGGCAAGATCACGTTTGGAAAGAGAGAAAAAAGGTGGTTTTGTTCGGGTACCAAATGACTAATTGATTCCTGCCTTTTGGAAGATTTTTTGTGTGTACCAGTTTTCCATATAAAGCCATCAATTAACTTCGTGATATTGTGGTTATTGGAAAGTGTTGACCACGAAATAACATGGTGCATATTTAGGGGCCTGATCCCCGACGTGGTTCTTTCCTTTTGCAAGTCAATCAGGTCACATGGCTGTTGAAAAAAAATATCAAAAGTAAAAGGAAAGAAATATTGGCCGGGTCCCCAAAATAAGAAATTCATTTTTTTGGCTGGGGAGATTTCATTGGTAAAAGAAACAAGTTATTGAAAGCTGGTCGGTTGAGTTGGTTTGGAAAGATTAGATTTGTGGTCTTGAGAATCAGATCCGTGAAGATTTACTAAAAAATATTAAGAGAGATATTTAGGGAAGGAAAGATACGTATTTTGGGGGAACACATCAGTTTTGTTGGCAAGTTTGGGTTTCCCAATGAAACTAAAAGAAAAGGAAAGTGTTGGTTGTGTTTTTTTTTGTTGGGAATCCTACTGGTTTAAGTTTCCAATTTTGGTGCTGTTTTCAAACCAGAATATCTTGGTTGTCACGCAGAGTCAAACCTGGAGATAAGAGAGAGGGAGTATAGTAAAAACGGTTTGGTGGTTGACAAATTCTACGTGTGAAGGTAGGGTCGGCCAAAAAAAAGGTTGCGCGTTTGGAAAGAAAAAAAACTTGCTGCAGATCTGGTTTTGGTGTGCACGTGGATAGTTTCAAAGAAAAGGAAAAAAACACTGTTCAGACTTCATTGACGTGTTGAAGTTGTGTCCTGGTTTGGCATGATTGTTGTTGCAAAGAAAAAAGAAGTGGCCACATCAATTCTTTAGGTGAGAGCATCTGGGAATCTGTTTCCTTGGACTATACATTGCAGTTTGGTGACTTGCAATTTCCGAGACATATATATTTTTGTCGGAGCCCTTCATCTATTATTTGCATGTACAAGTGTGCTCTCCACAAAGATCGGACGGTTTTCCATCTTCACACCACCATTCCGCCGCTCATTACAGTTGTTTTTCGTGAACTTTTCTGTGTCTTAGGCTCGCGTCTCTAGCATAGTCTAGCCTAGAACCAGCACTCGATCACTTTGAACGAATTTTCAACTTGCATTAATTAACGTGATTGTAGCATTTTTCCCACATATATAAAGCCAACCCAGCTCCACATATTTCTACATTGTGCATACATACGTTCACCTGGCAATTGCTTTACCCAACTCTTGAAGTTATTTGACACCGCTGGTTGCCAGTCATCACCTGCTGCATGGTAAGAACTTGTAAGACTTTGATTTGCTATACTGTGAGCGTTTTACCATCATTTCCTAGTAGTTCATAGGAACATTATTTTTGGATTTTGTTTCTTGTTTCTACTAATCATGACAGGATCTAGAGTCAATTCATGGGGTTTGTCGATCGTGGGAGACGTGCCATCACCTATGCAAATACCACAACCGTCACAAGAGGTGCACAAACATCCACATGCACATGATCAGGTTAATGTTTCTATACCACCATTTAATAGCCGTTTTAGACCTGATTTATATATTGAATGGGAGTTTGACATAAATAATATATTGGCTTCCAATAATTTTGATGAACGTAAAAAAGTTAAGGTTGCGGTTGGTTCTTTCACTGGTTATGCTATAGTTTGGTGGAGTGAATATTGTTGGTTACACCCTAATGATATACCTACTACTTGGGATGATTTGAAACTTGCCATGCGACATACATTCCTTCCCACTTATTATACTCGTGACATAATTAAAAAGTTGCAACATTTAAAACAAGGTAGTGACACCGTAACGACATATTATGATACTTTACAAACTACCTTGCTGCATTCCTCTTTAGTAGAAAGTGAAGAAGATTTTATGGATAGATTTTGGGGAGGATTAAATCATGACATTCAGGAGATACTAATTCATGAAGAGTGTTATCCTATGGACCATTTGTTTCATATTGCTTGCAAAGCTGAACAGGAAATAAAACGACGTGCTTCCCACAAGGAGAACAAGCGCGAGATGCACATTCCAAGAGTTGGTATGGTTGTCCCTTCAACTACTAGGCATACTATGACAACCACATCCGTTGTTGTGAGGACTACATCACCTCCACCATGTGGCACATCATCACCGAGAGTGCCTACATCATTTGAGTTGATCATAAGAGGTAATGACAAAGGTACTAATCTTCCACCTCCACATGAGTATGATTAATGTCTTGTCAGTTTAAATGCACCATGCGGTGAGCTACCCACTACTTTGATCGCACCAGCTATTTTAGAGGACTATGTTGGTGATTTGACTTTGCCATGTGATCAAACAATTTTGAGTGAACCCATCGAATTAATTATCGATGCAAAAGAATCAAGTGAATCAGAGAATAAATTAGATTTGGATCAAATACGTTTGAAAATAATAGTGCCATTGTTTAATCATTTTGATATGACCTCTAATCTTGGTGATGGTTCATCAATGTTAGGATGGTTTAATGATAAGCATTGTCAATCTTTTGATATGAATAAGAGCTTAACTTATATGTGCAAACTGAGTTGCAATATTTTCATGCCTTTGACTTCTTGTGATAATAAATTGGATTTATATTTCATGACTTTTGAAGGGTGCTCTTGTATAACTATGTCACATGTGCCCCAACTGAGATCAGTAAAAATGGATGACATATACATATACAACGTGTACACCTTGTCTCTTTTGTTAGCCAGATTTATATTAAGCAAAGCCGAGGACGGCTTTATTTTCAAGAAGGGGAGGATGATGAGGACATGGCTACCACAGTTACACCCATATCTCCTGCTATTTTACCTCTTGGAACAGTTGCTAGAGCTCAGATATGCCAATTAGATTATCAGGTACTTCCGTTTCTAGGTAATGTTTCTAGTGCTCATGAGAATATGATGCTGCCTAACTTAGATACATTTGTGTTGCTTTAAATTGAAAGGCCTAGCATGGATAAGAAGGTTGAGCATTGGAGCATGGTCAAGCACGGAGATGAAGGTGCGTGGAAAGAGAACAAGATTGGAGGTTCAAGTGGAGATTTCCGGACTTTGAAGCCACCATGATGACATACAAGAAGATGGACGAAATATACAAGATGGCCTTTCATAAATTTCGTCCATAGCTTATTATTGGTGTTGCGCCACCTTATTTTGGGCCAGGCCCATGTAATCTATTTTTAGAGTCCATATTGTAGGGGAGACGACTTAGGAGGTGTTTTAGTCCCACCTTGCCAAGGGTGGACAAAGTCCCGTCTCCTTTCCCTATAAATATAGCCCTTAAGGCATCGTTTAGACTTGGGTTTTATTTAGTTAAAAGTTGGCCATCGCTGCAACTTCGTGTAATTCGTTTGTGTCCAACGACCAGACCAAGACCGCTTATGAAACCCCACTTTTATTAATATTTCATCCATACTCGCAATATTCAGATTGCTTAATCATATTCTTGCTTCTTCTTCGATTGCTTGCAGGAATAGACCTTCGTGGTCAGGTTGATCATGCTCCAGTGTGGTCAATAACCTCTCGGAGTTGGTTTAGCGATTGCTAAGACGCAACATCGTGCACGTTTGTAGTCGGATCGTCAAAGTCATCTCCACCAAATCGATAGTTATCAGCTCATCAAAAGATCGGGACCCTCGCCTCTATCAGTGAGAGACCGCAGCCTCTTCGGAGAAGATCCACCAAGGATTCAAGACCCCTTTACAGGAAGATGCCTTGTGGATTCAAGACCTCCTCTCGGAGATGAGCTACAACCACTTGTGTCGTCCTTTGTTCGATTTGGACTGTGAATCTCTATGTGTTTCTTGGATCTAGCACATGTGTGATCATATTCGTGTTGGTTGAGTGTCTCTCTTGTTTTCCCCCATGATTTCCCTCGTGTTCTTCCGTGCGTTCTTTGTGTTCCTCGTAGGGATCCTCTCCAAACGTGAAAGATCGGCCCCTAGGGTTCCGCCCTACATCATCTTGGTATCAGAGCGAGGTTTCTCAACATCATCTTGGTATCATGAGCCACGTTGATCACGTTTTTGGAGCCCCTACCCTTTGTTTTCTAGCTTGATTTTGTTGATTTCGTCCTAAATCCAAAAACCCCCACCAAAAATAGCCCCCAATTTTTTTGTGATTTGTTGGTTTGATGATGTTTTGTTGATTTTGATCCATGGATTTGCTTGGTTTCAAGTGGATCTAGCATCTCCCCAAGTTTCCCCACCTTCCATCCACGAAATCCATCAAATTTTGCCCCGAAATCATCAATTTCCGCCCCAAAATCGAGTTCCTCGAGTTCATCCTCGGATTTGGAGCCCGGACATCCGGCCCGACCCCCGGACATCCGGCCATCCCGGAAATCCGACCATTAGCCCGGACATCCGGCTCCTGGAATTTCGCGCGCGGTTCTGGACATCAGGTCCCGGATATCCGGCCAAACCCCCGGATGTTCGCCCGCTGTCATTTCAGCTTTTCCCGTTTCACCGTTTTGACCATAACTAATTCATCCGGAGTCCGATTTTGACGTTATTTAGCTTGTTTTGAAGCTATTGACATCCACCATCCCACAAAAATACCACCATCACCATTTGACTCCATCAAAGTTTTGGAAATTTGGCAAGTTTGCCTAGGCCCTCCACCATATCATCTGCATTACCACCACCGACTTCTGCAACCTAACCCATTTTGCTTGCCATAGCATTAGTGGTTGCTTGAGTAGTGATTTGTGTATTCTAAGGTGTTTCGGCTACTTAGGGATGGTTGCTTCTTCATCAACCACCACCACCACTTCCACATAACCTTGCCCACCATATATTTCCGACAACCCAACTTAACCCAATTGTTGTTTGCGTTTGTTTGAGTTGTAGCTTGTGTCTCCTAAGGTGTTTCGACTACTTAGGGACGGCAACTTCAACTCCGACACGTGTATAGCCATCACTCCACTTCCACATTGCCAAGTGAAAACCACCACCGCTTTTTCGCTACCACCATTTTGACATTTGACGTTTGAGATTTTGAGTTCGCGATTTTTCCGTTTCCTAAGGTGTTTCGGCTACTTAGGGACGAGTCTCCATCATATATGTTTCTACATCAAGAACACCGCCACTCATCATCGCCTCGAGGTTGTCATCGACTTTGACCACTTCACCATCATCCGTCCATGGCGTACAAACAAGAAACCCTTGACGGTAACCTCCATATCATCTTGGTATCGTGGTACCCCTCCATTGTATATTCCCCTTACCATTGCATTGATAACCTCTAGCCCATTTCGTGTCACTTGCCTATCGAGACTAGCCATTTGAGTATTGCTGGCAATGTTACTTGTGCACATTAGTGATCATACTTCCCATAGCACACATACCATATCATCGTGGTGCATATATTAGTATCATATCTTGTGTCACAAGTTTGTTCCCGCATATGTACAATTGCTATCTTGGTTTGTGCATTGTCCAAAAGTGGCCATAAAAAAAGAGAGAATAAAGCTTTTAAGCAAAAAACGAGAGAGCAAAGAAGCTTGTAAGCAAGTGCCATAGCATCATACCACATTGCATATAAGATTGTCATATCCGATCATCTTGGATCATCTTGAGAGAAACACCGGGAACCATACATACATAGCATACTTGGGATAGAAATTTATCCATAGCATATACATACATAGCATATTTTGTGCTCATTCCTTGGTTGCATGACCCCATTTATCTATCCGTGTGTGTGTTTCCGTGTACCTTTCATTGCTATTGGTCCACTTATTTCGCTTGCAAATTTGTGAATCTCTTTCAACATTATTGACTCTTGCTAACATTTTGCATCAAATTTTTTGTGCCACTATCCTCACCGAGCTCCACCATAAGCCTTACTTGTGTAGGTGTGAGAACCGACAAGAATTGGTACCAATTGTGCTATTTCCTTGTTACACATTTGAGTGATCATTGATCCATCTTCAACATCAGTCAAGGTACATTTGGTCTAGTTCTTCTCTTTCTCCCACTCATATTTGCTCGAGTCTTGTGATGGATAGGCAAGGTATTTCCTCTCGGTCTACGACAACAACGAAGGGGTGAACAACTACATCTCCAAAGCATCCATCTTCGATCTACAACGACAAATGCAAGGCGCACAATCAAGATTGCGAGAGCGCATCGAGAACATCTCCATCGACATCGTCACTCCGAAGCAAGGAAAAGGGACTACATAGACAAGAAGCTTTCCGCACATAAAGAGTAGCAAGATGCAAGGATGGAGGAGATTAGAGCCTTGATCAAGTCTTCTTCCCCTTCGTCATCTTCAAGGCGGCGACGTTCAAGCCACAAGTCTTCGGAGCGCGAAAATGATGCAAGCGCAATTCGTCCACGTCCACATCTTCGTGATGACCACTATCACAATCGTGATCAACATCATCATGAAGGGGAAGTCACCTCCAAGCATCATGTGCACGACGATGATGAACGCCTACGAGCTCAAGCACGACAACAACATCATCATCATGAAGATGCTCCACAAGCGCAAATGCACAAGTCCCAACAAGCCCTACTTCACGCCAAGTCCAAGTTCCATGAGCACAAAAGAAGACCGCAAGACAAGCACCACCAAGACGGAGCTACGGCTACCACCACCACTTCGGCATCTTCGCCAAGTGCTATCAAGGCATCTTCGCCTTTGGATGTACGGCATCTTCGCCTACTTCCCACGTGTACGCCTACATCGACTTAATCAAGTCCAAGGCGACTACCTATGAGCGAGGGCGATACTTCCATCTTCGGAAGCCCCTCAAGGAAGATGGCCGAGCATGGGAAACTCCCTTCGGTCATGGAGACGAGCTATGAGGTGCCACATCATATGGGCCTCCAACACCAAGACGAGGACAAGACGGTCGAGCAAGGGCCATCCCCTTCAACCACGGCGACAAGCGCGAACCTCTTCTACAACATGAAGACGGCGCCCATATTAGACTCATACTTTGAGTCAAGCTACGCGACCGCGCATGGAGACATTTGCACCTACATCTCTCCGACACCCACATATGTCGAGATGCCCCATTTGTCATGTGAGGAGAGCCACCACCCCATGAGTGAGATGAGTGACTCCACCATACGTGACATTGAGAGCATTTCCTATGAGAGGATGTGTGTGACCACCACTAGCCCCACACATGAGAGCATGCCACACATCCTACATGAGGTTGAGCGCCATTTGAGTGACTCCACCAACCATATGAGTGAGTGCATCCTTGAGGGCGTGAGTGAGACACAACACTTAGAGAGTGAGATAGTTGACACAACATGTGAGGCCACTATGATTTCTAACGACTTAACCTCTACTCCTAGTGTGTTTTCTTCTTTGGTGCTAGGTCTCCTACATGACGACATGCCTACCCTCGACGAGTCCATCCCTCCAATGGGAAAACCGATGGCCATGGTGGACGATGATGCACCCCCCACATGGTTCCATCAAGATGACGATGACCATGACGTGGTCTTCAACACCTCACCTACAACACATGAGCGACGCTCCAAAGGTAACATAGGTGATGGTGCTTCTCTTGTCCCACTAGTGGACTCTCTTGACAATGATTTCTCCCATGATGTTGACCCACCTATTCCCATGCTTCATGCTAGTGAGACTTCTTCATGCCTTGACTTACCTATTTATGATGAATATGATGATGAGCATGTTGAGTTGCCTAGTTGTGAAGCTATGCTCCATAGGATATCATGTGAAAATTCTTTTGGTCACATCATGTTTGACAATCCATTGAACTTGTCATATGCTATGAGTGAGATCTCCCATATTGCATCATTACAATCTATGCATTGTTTTGGATGTTGTCAATATTCTCCATGTGATGTTGCTACTCATGCTCATGAGGATACCCCAATAGTTTCCTCATACATATTAGGAGATCTTGATGCATTTCATACTTTGCATGATTCCCATAATTGCGTGCACCATATGCATTCCATGAATAACAATGCTCTAGATATTTCTCATGATGCATTACATCCTTTGAGTCTCCATTATGACATACATAATAACAAACCTCTCATGATGGATGACATTTTTCTATATCATGCATCTCATTTATTTGAGCATTGGCTATTTTGTGCTAACCGACACATGCATGTGCGCATCATGATGGATGATGTGTACATATACCATGCACACACAATTTTCCCTTTGTCTTTATTTTGTGTAGGTACTCACATATACTCGTCAACCTCTCAATCCCAAGAGTTGACGAAACGAGCTCTCGAGAGCAACGACGACTTGGGATCCTGTGGACTATCCTTACCACCGTTCCCTTCGCGCAAGGACTACGCGCATCTCTTTTTACTTGGCTCTCACACGGCTATGGGCTATTTACCACTTGTCGCCTTGTGCTCATTTTCTTGTGTTCACTTTGCATGTTATCCTTGCTTCTATGCCTTTGCCATGCAATTGTGACCCTTGCTTGCATCTACCCATGATTCACCATTATGCTACTCCTATGTGTATTTGCATGCTTGGTGGAGATCCTTTTTGCTATTACCATGTTTATCATGTGCCCCATGCTATTGATGCTTGTTGTGTTGGGAGAGTCATGATGTCCCATAGATATTTACATATGGACTCTCGCCAATACATTGATGATATTTTTCTCATATCTTGCTTTCATGCTTGTGATATGTCATGTCCATTATTCATGCACACTATTTGCACACACATGACATGCTTGCCATGACTCCTTCTAGTATGTTGCATCTTTGCACTACTAGCATGCTTGACTTGCTCACTATGATTGTTTGCTTGGTTGCATCACCCATGTTCCACTATTACTTGCTTTCTTGGGTTGATGACATATATGCTCATGCCTCTCACATGATATATCTTGATCATTGTCTCTTGTGTCCATTAGTTGCCTCTCTCATATCCACTTATATTGAGTGCAACCATACTATTCTTATTGATCTTGGAGACTTTGACACTTTACTTGTGATGCATGCTTGTTAGATTGAGCCTCTTGTATTTGGTTGTTCTTACATCATATGCTTACATACCATACCAAATTCCCTTGTCCTTTCTTATGATGAGCATGATGCATACACTTGTTGGGTATCTTACCACACGAATGATAGGTTTTGCATTTCCGCTAACCTCATTTGTTTTTCCGAGTGTTTGTCATGTCCTTTCATTTTGAAGGATTCACAAGGCATTACCATCATGAGACATATTGGCTATGTGAATGCATACATGATGTGCAACACCAACATTTTCGACATCCTCATAAAGGTGAACTCCTTCCCTTTGAGCCATCCTCACGTACGCATATTGGATGGGTCACTCTTTCATTATTGTTTCCTTCTTGTTGTCTACATGGTACATCTCGCGAACGGAGGAGCGACATTGAAGATTGGCTCCATGGACCTACACATTGAGGAGCGCTCACACTTATTGGATGCATCTTTGAAATTCCACTCATGCCATGACATCGAGCATTGGTACACCAACACCTCCATATTTGTTGATTGTGCTCATACATGTCATGCTCGATGGACATTTCATACACACCACAAGTTTGCACCGTATGCATGGATTGACTCACATTATGCTTGTCTTGTTGCATCTATTTCCATGTCATCCATGATATATGAGCTTGTGCATTTCCTTAGCAAATTTGTTGTGATCTTCATTGATGGCATGTTCATACATCATGATCATATTGTCCACCATCAATTGCATGATAGCTTACACATATTGAGCATTCATTGCCATATTCATGCTATTGATGAACCGTCCCTCTATGACATCATTTTGCACAATGGTAGAATTTGTCGCTTTGTGCACCATGCTAATTATCCCATGAATGCTTGGAATATCATTCTATATCATCTTGATACGCTTCATGCACTTTGTCACGCACTATCTTGCCGCACAGACTCATTCTTCCATGATGGACATTTTGTGTGCGCTAACCATTGTATTTCTGAGTGTCGCTTGTGTTTGCTCATTTTGCATGTACCACATACCGGAGACACCTTGGAGTACTTGGATTGTGTCATGCCTTCAACTCCGTCCAACTACAAGTTCGTCCACGACAAGCGTTTCCATGGTGATGAGGATCATGATCCAAGGTCGGATCTTTCCCAAGGGGGGAGATGATGCGGAGCATCCTACGTTGATCCCCATGTACACTCCGACTACTCCCCAAGCCCCAAGGATACATAAGATGAGACCTCGACTATGCGCCATTGGACACAAGGTGAACCCGTTTCTCAATGCTTCCCCTTTCCATTCGCGCGAGACATGGTTGCTACTTCAAGCGCGGACCTTGTGCATACTCAGGTACACTCGAGGAGACCTTGGAGAACCCAAGGACCAAGGCCAAGTGTGTGCGGAAGCAAAGGAAGGAGAAGGAAGAAGACCAGAGAGAGACAGAAGCCAGGAGACTCTATAGCGGCTGGACATCCGGCCGACCCCCGGACATATGGCGCCCCGCGATGGGCCGGACATCCGGCGCCTGCCCGGAAATCCGGCGCACGCCATCCAGAGAGCAGAAGAATCAGCCACTCCATCCCGGACATCCGGCCGAGGCCCGGACATCCGGCTCTTCGTGAACCGCCGGACATCCGGCCCCCAGCCCGGACATACGGCACCTGCCTGTGCGTAGAGAATGGGTTAAGGGCCCATGTATCCCCCTCTCACTTACCCCTTTGTGGGCTAGCACTATATATACTCCCCCACCTCCTCCTAGCTAGGGTCAGCAAAGGATTAGCTCATTTGAGATAGAGCTTTGCTCATCCATACGGATCTCCTCCTCGTGAGAGACTAAGGCCTCTTCGGAGAAGATCCACCATGGATTCAAGACCCTTTTATAGGAAGATCCCTCATGGATTCAAGACCTCCTCTCGGAGATGAGCTACCGCCACTTGTATCATCCTTTGTTGGATTTGGACCGTGAATCTCTATGTGTTTCTTGGATCTAGCACATGTGTGATCATATTCGTGTTGGTTGAGTGTCTCTCTTGTTTTCCCCCGTGATTTCCCTCGTGTTCTTCTGCGCGTTCTTCGTGTTCCTCATAGGGATCCTCTCCAAACGTGAAAGATCGGCCCCTAGGGTTCCGCCCTACATCAAAGCTCCACCATAAGCTTTTACTTGTGTAGGTGTGAGAACCGACAAGAATTGGTACCAAGAGTGCTATTTCATTGTCCGCATTTGAGTGAACTTGATTCATCGTCAACATCGGTCAAGGTACATTTGGTATAAGTTCTTCTCCTTCTCACACTCACATTTTTTCTTGGAATGATGGATAGGCCAAGTACCTCTACCAACCCACTCTTCATCGAGCAAGACGACGACATGTCATCATTCGTCACCAAGAGCCACCTCTTTGGTGCACAACGAGTGTTGCATCAAGAGAAACTAGCTATGACCAACCGCATTGACAACCTTGCCGCTGACTTGCGACTCTCCGAGCAACGTACCAAGGACTACTTCGACAACAAGCTCGACGCGCACAAGCAAGAGAACGATGCAAGGATGGACGAGATCCGCGCCTTGTTGGTGAACCATCCTCCTTCAACTTCTTCATACTCAAGACAGAGCCGCTCAAGTCGACACTCCAACGACTCCTTCTCCGGCTCAAGTACACCATCATCGAACACTCTTCGACAAGCCACGCGTCAAGACCGTCATGCATCTCGCAATCCGCTACATGACAAGCATTCAAAAGAGCAAGTCGACGAACGAGAACTTCGTCCTCCACCACATCAAATTGCGTTTTCTCAAGCTCAAGAACGACAATGACAATGCCGCCAAGAAGAAGAACGAACGCGTCTACACCAAGAGGAACAAGACACCGAGGCTCAACGTCTTCAACAATAACAACGTGAAGCGCAAGCTCTTGAGGCACAACGTGCCCTTCAAGAATCAAGTCAAGCCATAGCCAACCGCAATCGCGAACGGCGCAATCAAGAGGAAGCACTTCGAGAAGAAATCCAAGAGAGGAACTACCAACCGCAAGTGCAACGTCAAGTTCCTCAAGCTCCTCCACAAGCTCGTCAAGCTCCACCTCAACCTCAAGTTCAACAAGAGGAAGTTGATCATGGACTTCCTCAATGCCAAGAGCAACATGAGGATGATTACCATCACCGTCAAGGGCGTCAGCATCACCATCGCCAACAACACAATGAAGAGCAACGATACGGCAAGCTAAAATTCACCATGCCCAAGTTCAATGGAATCAATGACCCCGAAGAATACCTTTCATGGGCATTGAAGGTCGACAAAATCTTTCGTTTGCACAACTATGAGGAAGAGAAGAAGATCGCTAAGGCATCACTTGAGTTCCAAGACTATGTGCTCATATAGTCGGAACAAATCCTTGAGCGCCGACAAGCAAGAGGTGAACCTCCAATCACCACTTGGGCTCAAATGAAGGAAGTCATGCAAGCATGTTTTGTGCCCACCTACTACAACTGCGACCTCTTCAAGAAACTCCAACTCCTCAAGCAAGGAACAAAGAGTGTTGAAGAATACTACAAGGAAATGGAGATAGCCATGATTCGAGCCAATGTCAAGGAAGATGATGAGCAAACAATGGCACGCTTCTTGAATGGCCTCAATCATCCCATCAAGAAGATCGCCAACTTCCAACCCTACTCCAACCTCATCGAGCTCGTGCATCAAGCGACCAAGGCGGAACGTCAAGTGCAAGATGACTTCAATTACGCCAAATACTCATCCAAGATCTACGGCTTCTCCAACAACCAAGCTTCAACAACTCCTCCAACCTCTACATCAAACAAGCCTTCTCCAAGCAACGACGACAAGTCAAGTTACAAGAAAACTTCGACAAGTTCAAGTCGTCCTCCTCCTACTACAAGCAACTTCAAGCCGCGTGCTTCATCATCTACTCCGACCGGTGAGACCGTCAAGACATGCTCCTTCAAGTGTTTCACTTACAGCAGCTGGCCACAAGTCCTAAGAATGCACAAACAAGTGCACCATGATCCTCAATGACGATGGCACCTATGACTCCATGAGCGACGAGGAGATGGAAGCCCTTGAGCAAGTGGCCATGCACCGGCGAGTGAATGAGGATGAAGATGATCAAGTCTTTTGTGATGAGGATTCGATCCCCGCTCTCGTTGTCTCCAAAGTCTTGACTCTTCAACATCAACAAGAAGAAGACCAAAGATGCCACATCTTCCACACTAAGGCCGACATCAATGGAAGGTCCGTCAAGGTCATCATCGATGGTGGTAGCTGACACAACTTGGCGAGCGAAGAACATGCTCCAAGCTTCTATTGGTCAAGATGAAGCACCCGCACCCATGCGAAGTCTAATGTCTAAGTGACTCCGGCACTATCCGAGTTGAGCATACGGTCCAAGTCTCCTTCAAAATTGGTGCATATGAAGACACTTTGGAGTGTGATGTCGTCCTAATGTCCATTTGCCACCTCCTTCTTGGTCGACCATGGCAATTCGACAGTGGTGTCATCCACAACCGGCGTACCAATCACTATAGTTTCAAGATGAAAGGGAAGGAGTATGTGCTATGACCTATGTATCCTAGTCAAGTGATAGCCGACAAGAAAGCCACCCATCATGGAGAGAAGAGTGAGAAAGTGATCCACCAAAATGTGGGAGAGAGCCACAAGCCAAATTTGAGCGCCTCTTCGCCTAGATAGAAAAAACTAGTACAATTTGCCACAAAAAGTGAGATGAGAGAAGTGTGTGAGAACCCATCGAGTGTTATGCACTTTGTCCTTCTGTGCAAGGATGGGGAACCAAAAACTAACACCTCTCACAAGCTTCCTTTAGTGTTTCAATCTCTTTTGCAGGAATTCCAAGATGTTTTCCCCGATGAGCTACCTCCGAGTCTACCTCCTCTACGAGGCATTGAGCATCGAATCGGTCATGTACATGAAAGCTTTCAAACAAAGCTCCGGAGCGCCACTTTCAAACAAAGCTCCATACCGCGTCAACCCCGAAGAAACTAAGGAGATCCAACGGCAAGTGCAACAACTAATCGACAGCGGTCATGTACGTGAAAGCTTAAGTCCATGTGTCGTTCCGTAATGCTTGTGCCTAAGCAAGATGGAAGTTTCCGCATGTGTTCCGATTGCAGACCTATAAATGCTATTACCGTTCGCTATAGGCATCCCATTCCTCGCCTAGATGATATGCTTGATGAACTTAGCAGTGCCGCCTTTTTCTCAAAAATTGATCTTAAAAGTGGCTATTATCAAATCCGCATACAAGAAGGTGATGAGTGGAAAACCGCTTTCAAAACCAAATTTGGCTTGTACGAGTGGTTGGTCATGCCTATGGGTTTGTCGGAAGCTCCCGGTACTTTCATGCGTCTTACGCATTTTGTGCTTCGACATTATATTGGAGTCTTTGTTGTGGTTTACTTTGATGACATTCTTGTTCTTAGCAAATCCATGAAAGAGCATCTTAATCATGTTAGGGCTATTTTACAAACCCTTTGCAAGGAACGTCTTTATGCCAACATGAAAAACTGCACGTTTGGTGTTGAAAAACTTGTTTTCTTGGGTTTCGTTGTCTCTTCCAAGGGTGTCCATGTTGATGAATCTAAAACTGAAGCAATTAAAACTTGGCCCCAGCCCACCAATTTGCAACAAGTGCGTAGCTTTCTTGGCCTTGCAGGTTTTTATCGTCGCTTCATGAAAGACTACAGCACTATTGCCGCTCCTTTGCATGCCTTGAGTAAGAAGAATGCTCCTTTTGTTTGGAGATCTTTGCAATCCACCGCTTTTGATGAGCTTAAGTCTTTGCTTACTCATGCTCCGATTCTTGCTTTGCCCAACTTTGACAAAACTTTTGAGGTTCATTGTGATGCCAGTGGTACCGGAATTAGCGGAGTTTTGATGCAAGAAAAACGAGCCATTACATATTTTAGTGAAAAACTCTCTCGTGCTCAACTTAACTATCCCATCTATGACAAAGAATTGTATGCTTTAGTGCGTGTGCTACATGTTTGGGAACATTATATTAGACCTCATGAGTTTGTCATACATACCGATCATGAAACGCTTAAGTACTTAAAAGGTCAAACTAAGTTGAACAAGCGTCATGCCAAATGGAGTGAATTTTTTGAATCTTTCCCCTATGTGATCAAGTACATTAAAGGTAAGGAAAATGTAGTTGCGGATGCACTTTCACGCATATGCATGCTTGTCACTAAACTTGAGTTGAATGTTATTGGCTTTGAGCATATAAAAGACTTGTATGCTAATGATCCATCTTTTGCTACTCCTTATGCTAAATCTTTGACGCATACATCTTGGGAACGATATTACATCAAGGATGGTTATCTTATGAGAGCTAATAAACTATGCATTCCCGAGTCTTCTCTTCGTTTGCTCCTTTTGCAAGAGGCTCATGGAGGCGGACTCATGGGACATTTTTGACGTGACAAGACATTCGCCACGCTCTCCAAGAACTACTTTTGGCCCAAGATGTTCCGTGACGTCTCACGCTTCACAAACCGATGCTCTACATGTCGCAAAGCTAAGTCTAAAGCTCAATCCCATGGTATTTACATGCCTCTTCCTATTCCTTATCAACCTTGGGAAGACATTAGCATGGATTTTGTACTTGGTTTGCCTAGAACTCAAAATGGAAAGGATTCTGTGTTTGTTGTTGTAGACAGATTTTCTAAGATGGCACATTTCATTCCTTGCAACAAGATAGACGATGCTTCACACTTTGCAAATCTCTTTTGTAGGGAAATCTTGCGCCTCCATGGAGTACCAAAGACAATCGTCTCCGACCGTGACGTCAAGTTCTTGAGTTACTTTTGGAAGACACTATGCGACAAGCTCAAAATCAAGCTCTTGTTCTCATCCGCATACCATCCTCAAACCGACGGCCAAACGGAGGTGACGAATTGTATGTTCTCCACTCTACTTTGTGTGTTGATCAATAAGAACATCAAGGAGTGGGAGGCGTGTCTACCCATCGCCGAGTACGCCTACAACCATGCAAGACATTCGACTATCGGCAAGTCCCCCTTCGAGGTCGTCTATGGCTTCAACCCATTGTCCCCATTGGACATTCTACCTCTTCCTCTACAAGAGTGCACCAACATGGATGCAAGTGCACGGGCAAGCTACATCAAGAAGATGCATGAGGATACAAGGAACACCATCGAGCGACAAGTACAACGACTAGCGACCAAGCTCAACGTCAACAAGCAACCCATGATCTTCAACATAGGCAATCTCGTGTGGCTACACCTTCGCAAGGACCGCTTACCCAACGAACGCAAGTCCAAACTTCTGCCTCGAGCTGATGGACCCTTCAAGGTGCTAGCATGCTACAACAACAACAACGCTTACAAGATCGACCTACCAAGCGACAAGTACAACGTGAGCGACATCTTCAATGTCAAAGACCTCTCACCTTACCATGGTGATGAAGATTTCAATCCGAGGTCGGATCTTTCCCAAGGGGGGGGGAGATGATGGGAGCATCCCACGATCATCCCCATGGACGCATCTACATCTCCTACAACACCACTTGGACCTTTGACTCGAGCACGTGCAAGAGCTCTCAAAACCGAGGTGACATCACTCCTCTCACAACTCCCTTTCGATTCACACGAGACATGGCTACTACCTCAAACGGAGACACTTTGCATACTCAAGTACCAAGGAGTTAGCCATGGAGAAGCTAGGAAGCAAGGAGAACCAGAAGCCGAAGACATGTGTGGAGACGGAGAGGAAAAGCACCAAGGCCCAGGCTGGCCGGACGATCCGGACAAGGGCCCGGACGATCCGGACAAGGGCCCGGACGATCCGGACAGAGCCCGGATGATCCGAACGCCGGTCCGGACGATCTGGCTAATTCGACACGAAGACACCTGATGCCGGATCATCTGGACGCCGTCCCGGATCATCCGGACCCCGCCCGGACATCCGGAGCCCCAGCCGGACATCCGGACCTGCACCGCCACCGCCCGCGCCACCAGCTCATCCGAGCCTCCACCCGGATCATCCGGCTCCCCACCCGGATCATCCGGCCAACGCCTGCACGCACGTGTTGGGCTGAACCCGTGTACCCCTTCGCCCCCTAGCCTATATATAGGACTCCTCCTCCTCACTTAGAGACTTAGCATTGGTTTAGCTCATTTGAGATAGAGCATTGCTCATCCGCACGGATCTACTCCTCGTGAGGGACCGCACCTCTTTGGAGAAGATCCATCCGGATTCAAGGCCTCCATCCGGAGAAGACAATCAAGACCTCCTCACGGAGAAGAATTCCTACCTTTGTATTGTCCTTTGTTGACTTTGGATCTCGTGTTACTTTGTGCCTCGATGATCTAGCACTTGTGTGATCAATTTCGTGTCGGTTGAGTGTTTCTCTTGTTTTCCCCTCGTGATTTCCCTCGTGTTCTTCCGCACGTTCTTTGTGTTCCCCCGTAGGATCCACTCCAAATGTGAAAGATCGGCCCCTAGGGTTCCGCCCTACATCACGAGGAGTACCTCGAGTGGGAGCGCTTGATGGACGACTACCTCAAGCTACATCAAGTCCCTTTCGAAGATCAAGTGAAGTGCGCCACAAGAAACTTCCACGACTATGCCTCGACATGGTGGCTTCACACACCTTCGGAGAGCTACAGCATGAGTTGGACCAAGACGAAGAGAGCTTTGCGGCGAGAGTTCGTGCCTCCAACCTACACGGAACAACTTCTACTCCAATTGGAGAACACCATCCAAGGATCCAAGTCCATTGACATGTACTTCAAGGAGATGAAGATTGCTTTGCGACGAGTCGGCGTGGACGACCCCATTTTGATGAAGTTCCACTTCATGATGGGATTGAACAATGAGATCTCCAAGACTATCTTCCTCGAGAACTACAAGTCCATTGATGACTACTACATTGGTGCTCTCCATGTAGAACAAGAACTCATGAAGGCCAAGGCTTCTCCACCCCAAGCACACTTCACGGCGACCAAGCTCTACGACTACGAGAATGAGGATAGTACCACCAACATGTCCAAGCCCGACGAGATCCAAGATGATGCTCCCAAGTTCGACTTCACCGCCATCCCTCTTTGTGGCATTGATGATGCCGAGTCTACCTCGACTCTTTCTCAAGATTATGCGGCGACGAGTACGACTACGGAGACCTCCAAGGACCAAGCTTTGGAGGCGAGCTACAAGGTGGCGAGCAAGGATGATGCTTCCATTTTAGGAGGCGAGAGTGATGAAGTGCCATCTTCGACCTTCATCCACGACGACGGTGACGAGATGATCGAGCATGGGATTTCCCCTTCAGTCATGGAGGAGAGTGATGATGTGCCATCTTCGGCCTTCATCCACGGCGACGACAACGAGATGGTTGAGCATGGGATTTTCCCTTCGACCATGGTGACGTATGATGACTTGAGTGACTTTTGCCACCATATTGAGAGTGAGAGTGACTTCACCACTAGCCCCATATATGACTAGTTGCCCCAATTCCCATGTGAGGAGAGCCACAACCCCCACCACTTGAGTGAGATGACTGACTCCACCATATGTGACTTTGAGTGCACCTATTTTGAAGGAGTGAGTGAACCACCACATATAGAGAGTGAGATAGATGATAGGTCTCATGAGGCCATTTGCATTTCTAACAACTTGACCTCTACCTCTGTTGTGTCGTCTCATTTGGTGCTAGGTCCCATATATGATGACGCGCCGATCCTCGATGACTTCATCCTCCTTTTGGACAAGACGATTGCCATGGTGGAATATGATAAACCCCCCACATGGTTCCATCAAGATGAAGATGACCACAATTTGGTCTTTCCCACCTCACCTACACAACATGAGTGTAATGACAAAGGTAACATAGGCGACGGTGATGCTCTAGTCCCACTAGTGGACATTCTTAACATTGATTGCTTGCATTATGTTGATCCACCTAGTACCATGCTTCATTCTAATATGGTTTCCCCATGTGATTATTTGCCCATTTATGATGAGTACGATAATTCTCATGTGGAGTCTATTAGTTGTGATGCCATGTTACATAGGATTTCTTGTGACAATTCCCTTGGTTACATTAACAATCCGCTTGACTTATCATATGCTATGCATGAGATCAACTGTATGTCTTATTTGCAATCTCATCATAGTGACTATGCATATGCCATTAAAATAAACCCAATTTGCACATGTGGCATAGATGACAAGCCCATGGTTATTGGCATTTGTTTTTCTTGTGATGATATTGATATGCTCCCTTTGCATCATTTATCTCATAAGCCATGCAATGACGACCTAGTTTCGGATATGCATTGTTTTGGATATTGTCCATTTTCTCCATATGATGTTTCCGATATTGCTCATGAGGAGACCCACATAGTTTCCTCATACATTTTAGGAGATTTTGATCCATCCCATTCATTGCATGATCCCAATAATTATGTGCACATTATGCTCCCCACGAATAAACATGCTATTGATGTGCCATATACTTGCATTCTCCATTTGTGTCCCCATCATGTCATACACAATAACTATTCTTTCATGATGGATGACATGTTCATATACCATGCACCAAATTACTTTGAGCGATGCTTATCTTGTGCTAACTCTAAAGTGCACATACACATCATGATGGATGATGTGTACATTTACCACGCGCACAATTTATTTGGTGTGTGTCTCTTTTGTGTAGGCACCCATGAATACTTATCCACCTCGCAATCCCACGAGTTGACAAAATGAGCTCTAGAGAGCAATGAGGACTTGGGATCCCGTGGATTGTTTTTCCCACCGCTCTCTTCGTGCAACGACTTCGCGCATTCATTCTACATGGACCTCACTTGGCTATGGGTTGGTGTCCATTACATATTATATGCCCATCTTGCCATGTTCACTTTGCATGATATGCTCATTACTATGCCTTTACCATGCATTTGTGACCCATGCTTTGCATTACACATGTTGATTGACTCTAGTACTTGTATGTGTATTTGCAAGCTTGGTGGAGATATTGCTTGTTATTGCCATGTTTGCTTTGTGCACCGCACCTATGATGATACTTTCATCTTGCTTTGTGTTCGTGCTTGCGATATGTCATGTGCATTGTTTATGCCTAGTATTTGCTAACATGACATGATTGCCATGATTTACTCTAGTGTGTTGCATCTTCGCTCCACCAGTTTGCATGACTTGATTACTATGCTTGCTCATGTTGAATCACCCATGATTCATACTTGCTCATTTCACGCGGTTGATGTACCATGCTTTGCACATGATTGTTATTGCTTCTTGTCATATATCGCCATATGTTGCTTCTCTCATGCTAGATGATTTAACATGTATTGAGTGCAACAATGCTTTTAGTCTTCCTAATGAGACTGGCCCCATAGCATTCTCGCGTATAATTGGAGATTTTGACATAGTTCTTGTGAAGCATGCTTGTCTTACCTCTTTGCACCATATACCTAGTGCTATGAATCTCCACATTGTTGCATCATATTATTCATGCACTTGTGCTTCTAATGGTTATGTGCAAAAGATGAGAACCATCATGATAGATGATGTGTTTATCTACCATGTGCGTAGGTTCTTTGTTTTGTTGTGTGCATGTGTAGGATACTTGGACTTCGTGTCGACTTCCACTTCACATGAGTTGACCATTAGAGCTCTTGAGAGTGAGCCTCTTACATTCTACCATGACTCACTTCTACACCATATTCCCTACCACTTCGGCATTGTAAAGAATGCACAAGGACACGCCTTCAAGGTGACATCCTTCTTGAGCATGGATATTGAGGATCATACTACTTGTGTTGCTTGCACCATGAAGCTTATTGGTCATCTTGGACCACTTGATTGCGCACATGTTAGAGATCTTGCCTCGGCTTGCCATTTTCGCATTTCCATGCTTCATGGCATATATACATTGTGTATTGCATCCAATTCTCGGACTACTTGCTACTATCATATGGTTGGTTGCACCAATATCACTTCACATATGCCATGTCCCATTGCTTGTCACATGCTTGACTTGATTGCCTCACACATGATGAACAATTGCTCTTTCTATTGTGTTGAGTGCCACACTATATTCACTACACCCTATGCACATTATGCTTGGATTGTCTTGCACTTGACCCATGTGTTTAGACACTTCATTTTATTCGGTGTTGTGAATGATTCTTATGCCTACCATAGACCTTTCATTGAGCAATTTGTGAATACTTTCTATGAGCTTGAGGTAGATGCTTTTTCTCTTGTCACACATATTTGCATCACTACCTCACATTTACATGCTTGTCCCAATGATATCTTTGATTTTGCTCAATTTAGGTGCTTATATGCCATGTCACAATCCTTTGTCAAACCATATGCTTTGCATGATGACAACACTTGTTTGGTGAATCACCTCTTGAATGCTTGGTTTTGCACTAACCACATTTGTTTTTCCAAGTGTTTGTTCTATTTGCTCCTTTTGAAGGAATCACAAGACGGTGAGACATAGGGGAGTGCCCATTTCGAGCTACTAGACGATGAGTGCTTGGTGACCGACCACTTTGACACATTACCGCCATCTCTTTCCCATGATGATTTGGTTTTCGATCTGAGGTCGGATCTTTTCCAAGGGGGAGGGGACGATGCAGAGCATCCTACAGGCATCACCATGTTAAGAGTCCATTTGGCAAGTGACACGTGCGACCTCTACTTCTCATACATAAAGGTGAATCTTCTCCTTTACACGTGTTCACTTGACCCCTTTGGGGATGGTATACTACTTGACACTCCACTCGTGTGCATGCATAGGTATTGTCGGAACGCTACGGACAACGAGGAGGAGTGCAAGCGCCAAGGAACAACTACACCATCCATGAGGGAAGCATTGAAGAGAAGACGGAAGAACACAGAGTTGCGGAGTCTACAGTGGCTAGACGTCCGATGTGCCACCGGATGTCCGACACTATACAGCGCCCGGACGACTGGCGTCCACCGGACGTCCGACACGACCACGCCAGGACCAGCCAGGAGATCTACAGCGGCCGGACGACCGACAAGTCCCAGCGCATGGACGACCAACGCTGACCGGAGGACCGGCGCCACCTGTCCAGAGCCAAAACGTCGGAAGTCTGACACCCTACGGTTGTCCGGACCCCCGCGAGCGACCGGACGTCCGATCCCGACCGGACGTCCGACACTGCCTGTGCGCAACCGGGCCTTTGGCCTTGAATCCCTCTCCCACTTCCCCCTTTGTGGCTTAGACTATAAATAGACCTCCCCCTCATCCTTTCTAGGGTTAGCAAAGTGATAGCTCATTTGTATATGAGCTTTGATCCTACCTTCCTCTACTCTTGAGAGAGAGAGAGAGAAACCACCACTCCCATGGAGTTCAAGACCTCCATGTGAGACGATCCTGCGGGATATACCATCAAGACCTCCTCTTGGAGATGAACCTTACCTTGTATCTTTCCCTCTGTTGTTCATGTACCTTGTGGATCTTGTGTTTGATTGTCTAGTGGATGTGTGATTGGACTTGTTCTTGAGTGTTTCCCTCGTGATTTCTCTCCATTCTTCCCCGTGTTCTTCATATTCTTGGTAGGATTCCCTCCAAACGTGAAAGATCGGGCGTCTAGGGTTCTATCCTACATCAAGTACCCTCAAATTCGGCCTTAAGCAGGACTTTTTTGCCCTGAAAGTCAAAGAACATCATTCACCGTTGTTTTTCGGGCAAGTTTCTGAACCCATTGCCACTTCCTTTTGAAGGAAATTCGAGAGATTATGTTGCTTATAGACATTAGCCCCCCTGGTAGGGACAAATGTACCTTTCTCCAGATGCTCTATGTTCCGTGCAATCTCATTTGGTCATAAATTGATGAAAATCCAGCGGCTATATGCCTTATTCTCCTTGTTTTCGCTGGATGGCATGCTGTAACTCATGCGCGCGAAAGCCAAGAACAAAAGGGCATTCGTGGCATCGGTCAATATATATGTGGAAACAATATCTCCACTATAGAAGACAAGAAATTTTAGGGCGGTCAGGCAAAAAGGGTCACGGGAAAATGAAGTACTTTTAGGGACTGCCATAGAATGGACCGATGTTCACTAAAACGGTCATAACTTTGTCATTTGGAGTCCGTGTTGGATCCACAAGTACTCAAAGTGCTCGCGGCGAGTGTGCGAATCCAAAAAATACTCCCTGCTTGCGCCAGGAGGCCTGGAGTACCCTCAAATTCGGCCTTAAGCATGACTTTTTGGCCCTGATAGTCAAAGAACATCGTTCGCCGCTGTTTTTTGGACAAGTTTCTGAACCCATTGGCACTTCCTTTTGAAGGAAATTCGAGAGTTTTTGTTGCTTCTAGACATTAGGCCCCCCTGGTAGGGATAAACGTACCTTTCTGTAGATGCTCTATGATCCGGGTAATCTCATTTGGTCATAAATTGAAAAAATCCAGCGGCTATATGCCTTATTCTCCTTATTTTCGCCAGATGGCATGCCGTAACTCATGCGCGTGAATGCCAAGAACAAAAGGGCATTCCCGGCATCGGTCAATATATATGTGGAAACAATATCACCACTATAGAGGACAAGAATTTCGGGGCGATTAGGCAAAAAGGGTCATGGGAAAATGAAGTACTTTCACGGACTCCCATAGAATGGACCGATGTTCACTAAAATGGTCATAACTTTGTCATTCGGAGTCTGTGTCTAACCTGCAAGTACTCAAACTGCTTGAGGCGAGCATGTGAATCCATAAAATACTCCCTGCTTGCGCTAGGAGGCCTGGAGTACCCTCAAATTCCGCCTTAAGCAGGACTTTTTGGCCCTGAAAGTCAAAGAACATCATTCGCCGATGTTTCTCGAACAAGTTTCTGAACCCATTGGCACTTCCTTTTGAAGGAAATTCAATAGATTATGTTTCTTATAGACATTAGCCCCCCTGGTAGGGACAAACATACCTTTTTGTAGATGCTCTATGATTCGGGCAATATCCTTTGGTCGTAAATTGAAAAAATCCAGCGGCTATATGCCTTATTCTCCTTGTTTTCGCCGGATGGTATGATGTAACTCATGCGCGTGAAAGCCAAGAACAAAAGGGCATTCCTCGCAAGAAATATCGGGGCGGTCAGGCAAAAAGAGTCACGAGAAAATGAAGTACTTTCAGGGACTGCCATAGACTGGACCGATGTTCACTAAAACGGTCATAACTTTGTCATTCGGAGTCCGTGTTGGATCCACAAGTACTAAAACTGCTCGCGGCGAGCGTGTGAATCTAGAAAATACTCCCTGATTGCGCTAGGAGGCGTGGAGTACCCTCAAATTCGGCCTTAAGCAGAACTTTTTGGCCCTGAAAGTCAAAGAACATCGTTCGCCGCTGTTTTTCGGACAAGTTTCTGAACCCATTAGCACTTCCTTTTGATAGAAATTCGAGAGATTATGTTGCTTATAGACATTAGCCCCCTGGTAGGGACAAACGTACCTTTCTGCAGATGCTCTATGATCCGGGCAATCTCATTTTGTCGTAAATTGAAAAAATCAAGCGGCTATATGCCTTATTCTCCTTGTTTTAGCCGGATGGCATGCTGTAACTCATGCGCGTGAAAGCCAAGAATAAAAGGGCATTCCTGGTATCGGTCAATATATGTGTGGAAACGATATCTCCACTATAGAGGACAAGAAATTTTGGGGTGGTCAGGCAAAAATCGCACGGGAAAATGAAGTACTTTCAAGGACTGCCATAGAATGGACAAATGTTCACTAAAACGATCATAATTCGGAGTCCGTGTCGGACCCATAAGTACTCAAACTGCTCGCGGCAATCGTGCGAATCCAGAAAATACTCCCCGCTTGCGCCTGGAGGCCCGGAGTACCCTCAAATTCGGCCTTAAGCAGGACTTTTTGACCCTAAAAGTCAGAGAACATCATTCACCGTTGTTTTTCGGACAAGTTTCTGAACCCATTGGCACTTCCTTTTGAAGGAAATTCGAGAGATTATGTAGCTTATAGTAGCTTATAGACATTAGTACCCATGGTAGGGACAAACGTACCTTTCTGCAGATGCTCTATGATCCGGGCAATCTCATTAATTTAAAAAAAATTCCAGTGGCAATATGCCTTATTCTCCTTGGTTTCGCCGGATGGCATGCTGTAACTCATGCGTGTGAAAGCCAAGAACAAAACGGCATTCCTGGCATCGGTCAATATATGTGTGGAAACAAAATCTCCACTATAGAGGACAAGAAATTTCGGGGCAGTCTGGCAAAAAGGGTCACGGGAAAATGAAGTACTTTCAGGGACTACCATAGAATGGACCGATGTTCTCTAAAACGGTAATAACTTTGTCATTTTGGTGTCCGTGTTGGATCCACAATTACTCAAACTTCTCGTGACGAGCAGGCGAATCCAGAAAATACTCCCTGCTTGTGCCAGGAGGCCTGGAGTACCCTCAAATTCGGCCTTAAGCAGGACTTTTTGGCCCTGAAAGTCAAAGAACATCATTCGCCGCTGCTTTTTGGACATGTTTCTGAACCCATTGGCTCTTCCTTTTGAAGGAAATTCAAGAGGTTATGTTGCTTATAGATATTAGCCCCCATGGTAGGGACAAACGTACCTTTATGCAGATGTTCTACGATCTGGGCAATCTCATTTGGCCGTAAATTGAACAAAGTCCAGCGGCTATATGCATAATTCTCCTTGTTTTCGCCGGATGGCATGCTGTAACTCATGCGCGTGAAAGCGAAGAAAAAAAGGGCATTCCTGGCATTGGTCAATATATATGTGGAAATAATATCTCCACTATAGAGGACAAGAAATTTTGGGGCGGTCAGGCAAAAAGGCTCACGGGAAAATGAAGTACTTTCAGGGACTGCCATAGAATGGACCGATGTTCACTAAAATGGTCATAACTTTGTCATTCGGAATCCGTGTCGGATCCACAAGTACTCAAACTGCTCGCAGCAAGTATGCGAATCCAGAAAATACTCCCTGCTTGCGCTAGGAGGCCTGGAGTACCCTCAAATTCGGCCTTAAGCAGGACTTTTTGGCCCTGAAAGTCAAAGAACATGATTCGTCGTTGTTTCTCGAACAAGTTTCTGAACCCATTGGCACTTCTTTTTGAAGGAAATTCAAGAGATTATGTTTCTTATAGACATTAGCCCCCCTAGTAGGGACAAACATACCTTTTTGTAGATGCTCTATGATCCGGGCAATCTCCTTTGGTCGTAAATTGAGAAAATCCACCGGTTATATGCCTTATTCTCCTTGTTTTCGTCGGATGGTATGTTGTAACTCATGCGCGTGAAAGCCAAGAACAGAAGGGAATTCCTCGCAAGAAATATTGGGGCGGTAAGGCAAAAAGAGTCACGGGAAAATGAAGTACTTTCAGGGACTGCCATAGAATGGACCGATGTTCACTAAAACGGTCATAACTTTGTCATTCGGAGTCCGTGTCGGATCCACAAGTACTCAAACTGCTAGCGGCGAGCGTGCAAATCTAGAAAATACTCCCTGCTTGCGCTAGGAGGCATGGAGTACCCTCAAAATCGGCCTTAAGCAGAACTTTTTGGCCCTGAAAGTCAAAGAACATCATTCGCCGCTGTTTTTCGGACAAGTTTCTGAACCCATTAGCACTTCCTTTTGATAGAAATTCGAGAGATTATGTTGCTTATAGACATTAGCCCCCCTGGTAGGGACAAACGTACCTTTCCGCAGATGCTCTATGATCCGGGCAATCTCATTTTGTCGTAAATTGAAAAAATCAAGCGGCTATATGCCTTATTCTCCTTGTTTTAGCCGGATGGCATGCTGTAACTCATGCGCGTGAAAGCCAAGAATAAAAGGGCATTCCTGGTATTGGTCAATATATGTGTGGAGACGATATCTCCACTATAGAGGACAAGAAATTTTGGGGTGGTCAGGCAAAAATCACACGGGAAAATGAAGTACTTTCAAGGACTGCCACAGAATGGACAAATGTTCACTAAAACGATCATAATTCGGATTCCGTGTCGGACCCATAAGTACTCAAACTGCTCGCGGCAATCGTGTGAATCCAGAAAATACTCCCCGCTTGCGCCTAGAGGCCCGGAGTACCCTCAAATTCGACCTTAAGCAGGACTTTTTGGCCCTAAAAGTCAGAGAACATCATTCACCGTTATTTTTCGGACAAGTTTCTGAACCCATTGGCACTTCCTTTTGAAGGAAATTCGAGAGATTATGTTGCTTATAGACATTAGCCCCCTGGTAGGGACAAACGTACCTTTCTGTAGATGCTCTATGATCCGGGCAATCTCATTTGGCCGTAAATTTTAGAAAAATTCCAGTGGCAATATGCCTTATTCTCCTTGGTTTTGCCGGATGGCATGCTGTAACTCATGCGTGTGAAAGCCAAGAACAAAACGGCATTCCTGGCATCGGTCAATATATATGTGCAAAAAAAATCTCCACTATAGAGGACAAGAAATTTCGGGGCAGTCTGGCAAAAAGGGTCACGGGAAAATGAAGTACTTTCAGGGACTACCATAGAATGGACCGATGTTCACTAAAACGGTAATAACTTTGTCATTTTGGAGTCCGTGTTGGATCCACAATTACTCAAACTTCTCGTGGCGAGCATGCGAATCCAGAAAATACTCCCTACTTGTGCCAGGAGGCCAGGAGTACCCTCAAATTCGGCCTTAAGCAGGACTTTTTGGCCCTGAAAGTCAAAGAACATCATTCGCTGATGTTTTTTGGACAAGTTTCTGAACCCATTGGCTCTTCCTTTTGAAGGAAATTCAAGAGATTATGTTTCTTATAGATATTAGCCCCTTGGTAGGGACAAACGTACCTTTATGCAGATGTTCTATGATCCGAGCAATCTCATTTGGTCGTAAATTGAAGAAAGTCCAGCGGCTATATGCATAATTCTCCTTGTTTTCGCCGGATGGCATGCTGTAACTCATGCGCGTGAAAGCCAAGAAAAAAAGGGCATTCCTGGCATTGGTCCATATATATGTGGAAACAATATCTCCACTATAGAGGACAAGAAATTTTGGGGCGGTCAGGTAAAAAGGCTCACGGGAAAATGAAGTACTTTCAGGGACTGCCATAGAATGGACCAATGTTCACTAAAATGGTTATAACTTTGCTATTCAGAATCCGTGTCGGATCCACAAGTACTCAAACTGCTCGCAGCAAGCATGCAAATCCAAAAAATACTCCCTGCTTACGCTAGGAGGCCTGGAGTACCCTCAAATTCGGCCTTAAGCAGGACTTTTTGGCCCTGAAATTCAAAGAACGTCATTCGCCGTTGTTTTCCGGACAAGTTTCTGAACCCATTGGCACTTCCTTTTGAAGGAAATTCGAGAGATTATGTTGCTTATAGACATTAGCCCCCTGGTAGCGACAAACGTACCTTCCTGCAGATGCTATGTGATCTGGGAAATCTCATTTGGTCGTAAATTGAAAAAATCCACTGGCTATATGCCTTATTCTCCTTGTTTTAGCCGGATGGCATGCTGTAACTCATGCACGTGAAAGCCAAGAATAAAAGGCATTCCTGGCATAGGTCAATATATGTGTGGAAACGATATCTCCACTATAGAGGACAAGAAATTTCGAGGCGGTCAGGCAAAAAGCGCACGGGGAAATGAAGTACTTTCAAGGACTGCCATAGAATGGACAGATGTTCACTAAAATGATCATAATTTTGTCATTCGGAATCCATCCCAGACCCACAAATACTCAAACTGCTCGCGGCGAGCGTGCGAATCCATAAAATACTCCCCGTTTGCACCAGGAGGCTTGGAGTACCCTCAAATTCGGCCTTAAGCAGGAGTTTTTGGCCTTGAAAGTCAGAGAACATCATTCACCGCTGTTTTTCGGACAAGTTTATGAACCCATTGGCACTTCCTTTTGAAGAAAATTCGAGAGATTATGTTGCTTAAGAGATTAGCCCCCTAGTAGGGACAAACGTACCTTTCTGCAGGTGCGCTATGATCCAAGCAATCTCATTTGGCCATAAACTTAAAAAAAATCCAGCGGCTATATGCCTTATTCTCCTTGGTTTTGCCGGATGGCATGCGGTAACTCATGCGCGTGAAAGCCAAGAACAAAAGGGCATTCCTGGCATCGGTCAACAGATATGTGAAAACAATATCTCCGCTATAAAGGACAATAAATTTCGGGTTGGTCAGGCAAATAGGGTCACGGGAAAATGAAGTATTTTCAGGGACTACCATAGAATGGACTGATGTTCACTAAAACGGTCATAACTTTGTCATTCGGTGTCCGTGTTGGATCCACAAGTACTCAAACTGCTCGTGGCGAGTGTTGGAATCCAGAAAATACTCCCTGCTTGTGCCAGGAGGCCTGGGGTATCCTCAAATTCGGCTTTAAGCAGGACTTTTTAGCCCTGAAAGTAAAAGAACATCATTCGTCGATGTTTTTCGTACAAGTTTCTGAACCCATTGGCACTTCCTTTTGAAGGAAATTCGAGAGATTATCTAGCTTATAGACATTAGCCCCCTGGTATGGAGAAACGTGCCTTTCTACAGATGCTCTATGATCTGGGCAATCTCATTTGGTCGTAAATTGAAAAAATCCACTGGTTATATGCCTTATTCTCCTTGTTTTAGCCGGATGTCATGTTGTAACTCATGCGCTTGAAAGCCAAGAATAAAAGGGCATTCCTAGCATCGGTCAATATATGTGTGGAAACGATATCTCCACTATAGAGGAAAAGAAATTTCGAGGCGGTCAGGCAAAAAGCGCATGGGAAAATGAAGTACTTTCAAGGACTGCCATAGAATGGACAGACGTTAACTAAAACGATCATAATTTTGTCATTTGAAGTCCGTGTCGGACCCACAAGTACTCAAACTGCTCGCGGCGAGCGTGCGAATTCAAAAAATACTCCCCGCTTGCGCCAAGAGGCCCGGAGTATGATGAGGACATCAATACCATTGTTACACCCACAGCCCCAGCTACTATACATACTGGACCAATTACGCGAGCCCATGCACGCCAATTAAATTACCAGGTACTTTCAGTTCTTGGTAATGATTCTAATGTACATGAGAATATGATGTTGCCTAAATTGGATATATTTGTTTTGATTACAAATGAAGGGCCTTGCTTGGAGAAGGATGAACATTGGAGCAAGAACAAGCATGGAGATGATGGCATGTGCAAGGGGAACAAGAACGGAGTTACAAGTGATGATTTCTGGACGTGGAAGCCACCATAATGAGTGCATGAAGCCTTGGACGAAATATACAAGATGCTACTTCATTATTTTCATCCAGAGGCTATTCTAGGTGTTGCGTCACCTTATTATTGGGCCAGACCCATGTAATTTCGAAATACTTGATTATAGGCTATTTTTAGAGTCCGTATGTGTGGGGAAACAAGAGTTAGGGTTGGTTTCGGACCCCTCCCTCAAGGGCCACGAAATTCCCCCCCTCTTCCTCCATATATACAGCCCTTAGGGCGTCGTTTAGACTTTGGGTTTTGTTTAGATTAAAAGTTCGCCATAGCTGCAACTTCGCGTACCTCATTTGTGTTCAACGTCCAGACAAAGGTGTCACAGAACCCCACCTTCATTAATAAAGCTTTCCTCTTATATTCGCAATATCCAGATTGCAATCTTAGTTTCTTGCTTGTTCTTGTTTGCTCGCAGGTAACAGACCTTCGTGGTCAGGTTGATTGTGCTCCGGCGTGGTCAATAACCCTCGGCAGTTGGTTTAGCGATTGCTAAGGCGCAACGTCTCGCACGTCCGTAGTTGGATAGTCAAGGTCGACTCCCACAGAAAATGATATCATCCATCTCATCGAAACATTGGGACACCTTTGCCTCTATCAAGTGGTATCAGATTTCCAGGTTGCTCGGTGAGATTTTACAGTTTTTCGTAGTTTAGATCGAGTCTATTCTTCATACCTACAGTCCACGAAAAAAGCCACAAAAAATAGGGTTAGTTCTTCATATCCGAACCAATCTGAGCCTTTGCATGATCTTTTAAGGGTTTTGCTTTGTTGAATTTGCGGTTGCATCGTCGTGTCTAGTTGCTGGTCTTAGCATCTAGTCCTTTAGAGTGTCGAGTTCTGTGACAGTTTGTCACGCCACCGCCGCACCATCTTCATCGTTGTTGCCATATACCACCACCGCTGCCATATCCCACCAACGCTGCCATATACCACCACCACTGCCATATCCCACCAATGCTGCCATATACCACCACCCATATCCCACCAATGCTGCCATATACCACCGATCCATATCCATATACCACCATCGCTACCATATACCACCACCGCTGCCATATCCTACCACCATATATCCACCATCAATCCGAGTTCCTTTCGTATTAGGTTTGTTTTCGAGAGCCATCTAATTTCCGATTCGTGTTTCCTTGCCTGAGTAGGTTTCGGAAAAAAAAGTCTGGAGACACCCGAGCAGGTTTAAGCCAAAATTTCAGTGACCGAAAATATTTTTTCCCTATCCTATTTTTAGGTCCCAGGGAGTGTTTTGAGACATTTGCCATCATAGTGATTTTTTGTCGCACTTTTTTGTCGTCGCTGCCCTGATTTTCGAAAAAAAATGTCAAAATAATTTTGTGCCCATCCTGTCAGTTTGACCTGGGAAGAGTTTTGAGACACTCACCATTATAGTGATTTTTCGAAAAAAAAGAGGAGCGCAAAAAAACAGAGCGCAAAAAAAGCGATTTTTTTCCAGAGTGTGATTTTCCCTTGTTTACGTGTAGTGCCGTGATTTTGTTAGTGTTCTAGGCTCGCGTCTCTAGCACGGTCTAGCCTAGGACCAGCACAGTACTGTCGTTGAGTGTTTATTCAACTTTGCATCTCTGAATTGATTATTGCTGACCCTTTTTGCTACCATATTATAAGCCTTCCCAGCTCCACATACATCTACGTCGTGCGTTTGACTCTCCCTGGTAATCGCTTTATCCAAGCTTTGAGAGTTTTGACTACAACGGTTGCCAATTACCTCATGCTGCTAGGTAAGAACTGGTAAGAATTTGAGATTCGCTTGACGGATTTGTGACACCCCACCACCACCATTTTCCAGTAGTCTGTAGGATCATATTCTTGTATGTTTCTATTGCTGCTAACTATGGCAGGACCACAAGCCGACGAGATTGACTGGGAGAACATGACGAACAAAGAGCTTCATGATAAGTTTCATCAAATGTTGGGTCAACAGGTGGAAGACGTGATGGTCAGCTTTGGAAAGGCATTGGAGAGGATGGATGACATTGAGAACACAATTTAGACCAAGTTGGACGCCAAGTTGGACACAATTGACACAAAATTCTGGTGCCGCTGCTACTGCTATTGGTGCTTCTGTAGCTCCTGCTGGTACTGCAGAGGTGGAGGACTATTATGAGAATGAGGTTGATCAAAATCAGAACTACGTGCAGCCACCAGCACCACCACCAGCAGGTCGATCTCAGGTATATATTCGCAACGGTACGCCTCCACCACCACCTCAGGTACGAGATTATGAACATATTCCTAAACTGAAATTGAATATTCCACCGTTTGAGGGTAGATACATTCCTGATGTATATCTTACCTGGGAGTTAGAAACTAAACAACGTTTTACATGTTTACAATATCCCGAGGAGAGACGGGTTGCTGCTGTTGTTTGTGCTTTCACTAGTTTTGCATGTCTATTGTGGTCTGAACATTGTAGATTATATCCTATTCCAGCTACTTGGGCTGCTTTGAAAACTGCTATGCGTACTTGTTGGGTTCCACCATATTATCAACGTGAATTGCTTCAAAACTTACAGCGTTTGAGACAAGGGAAAAATTCTGTAGAAGAATATTATCAGGAATTACAAACTGGCATGATTAGATGTGGTATTGTTGAGGAGAATGAAACTATGCTTGCACGTTTTATGGGTGGGTTAAATAGAGAGATTCATACCATTCTATAGTATAAGGAGTATACTAATATCACTCGTTTATTCCATCTTGCTTGTAAAGCTGAACGTGAAATACAGGATCTACAAGCATTGGTGAGAACTAACTTTTCTGCAGGTCGACCTTCATCATGGACACCGTGTGCATCTTCTACTTCCACTGCACCAGCACCTCCATCATGTTCCACCTCCAGCCGTGATACAAAAAAGCAGGCACAACCACCACTATCTGCAGAGAGCGCACCTGTCGGGCCTGCACAGAGCTCTTCTTCTTCCATGGCATCAACAGGGCACACAAGTGATATTATTTGTCATCGTTGTAAGGGAAGAGGACATTATGCGCGAGAATGCAAATCTCAGCGTGTGATGATTGCTACTAAGGATGGTGGGTATGAGTCCGCTAGTGACTATGATGAGGAGACTTTGGCTCTTATTACAAGTGAAGAACACAGTGGGGATGATTCTGATCAGGAGACGCAATACATGGCTCCTGAAGATGCTGACAGGTATGAATGTTTAGTTGCTCAACGTGTTTTGAGTGTGCAGGTCACACAAGCTGAGCAAAATCAGAGGCATAATTTGTTCCATACAAAGGGAGTTGTGAAGGAATGTTCTGTGCACGTCATTATAGACGAAGGGAGCTGTAACTACTTGGATGGCATGGAGATGGTGGAGAAGCTATCTCTCACCACAAGACCACACCCACATCCTTACTACATCCAATGGTTCAACAACAGCGGCAAGGTTAAGGTAACACGTATTGTTCGTGTGCATTTTAGTATCTCAACATATGCTGATTATGTTGATTGTGATGTGGTACCTATGCAAGCATGTTCCTTATTACTTGGTAGACCATGGAAATTTAATAAAAAATTCTGTACACCATGGTAGAAACAATCAGTATACTCTTGTTCATAAGGATAAACATATTACTTTGCTTCCTATGACTCCTGATTCCATTTTGAAAGATGATATTAATAGACCTAGTAAAGCAAAACAGGAGAAAAATAGGAGTGAAAATCAGATTGTGGCAAAAGAATTTGAGCAACAAATGAAGCCTAATAATAAACCATCTAGTGTTGCTTCTCGAATTAAATTGAAAAGTGCATGTTTACTTGCCACCAAATCTGATATTGATGAGCTAGATTTTAGCAAATCTGTTTACTATGCTTTTATGTGCAAAGAGGCATTATTTTCATTCGAGGACGTGCCTTCCTCTTTGCCTCCTGCTGTCACTAACATTTTGCAAGAGTTCGCTGACGTCATTCCACAAGACGTGCCACCGAGATTACCTCTCATTCGAGGGATTGAGCATCATTACCCAACCGTGCACCATACCATACCAATCCAGAGGAGACGAAGGAGATTATGCGTCAAGTACAGGAGCTGCTTGACAAAGGTTATATACACGAATCCCTTAGTCCTTGTGTTGTTCCTATTATTCTAGTGCCGAAAAAGGATGGTATATCATGTATGTGTGTTGATTGTAGAGGCATTAATAATATTACCATTCGTTATCGCCATCCTATTCCTAGGCTATGATATGCTTGATGAATTGAGCGGCTCTACAATATTCTCTAAAGTTGATTTGCATAATGGATACCATCAAATTTGTATGAAATTGGGGGATGAATGGAAAACAACATTTAAAACTAAGTTCAGATTATATGAGTGGTTAGTCATGCCTTTTTGGTTAACTAATGCACCTAGTACTTTTGTGAGATTAATGAACGAAGTTTTACATGCTTTCATTGGACGATTTGTGGTAGTGTATTTTGATGATATACTATTTTGATAATATACTGATTTATAGCAGATATTTGGAGGGACATTTGGATAATTTACATGCTATTTTTATTGCTCTACGTGATGCACATTTGTTTGGTAACCTTGGGAAGTGCACCTTTTGCACCGACTGAGTATCGTTTCTTGGCTATGTTTTTACTCCACAGGGAATTGAAGTTGATAAAGCCAAGATTGAAGCTATTGAGAATTGGCCGCAGCCCAAAACGGTCACACAAGTGAGGAGTTTTCTTGGCCTCGCTGGATTCTATAGGCGTTTTGTGAGAGATTTCAGCACCATTGCTGCACCTCTCAATGAGCTTACAAAGAAAGATGTGCCTTTTGTTTGGGGTACCATGCAGGAAGAAGCCTTCACGGGCTTGAAAGATAAGTTGACACATGCTCCTTTACTCCAACTTCCTGATTTTAATAAGACTTTTGAGCTTGAATGTGATGCTAGTGGAATTGGATTAGGAGGTGTGTTGTTACAAGATGGCGAACCTATTGCATACTTTTCTGAAAAATTGAGTGGGCCCAGTCTGAATTACTAATGATAAAGAATTATATGCTCTTGTTCGGACTTTAGAAACATGGCAACATTATTTACGGCCCAAAGAATTTGTTATACATTCTGATCATGAATCTTTGAAACATATTAAAAGTCAAGCCAAGCTGAATCGTAGACATGCTAAATGGGTTGAATTCATTGAGACTTTCCCTTATGTCATTAAACACAAGAAGGGTAAAGAAAATGTTATTGCTGATGCTTTGTCACGTCATAATACTATGCTTTCACAACTTGACTTCAAGATATTTGGTTTGCAAACCATGAAAGATCAATATGTGCATGATGCTAATTTAAAGATGTATTGCCGAATTGTGAAGAAGGGAGAACATGGAACAAGTTCGTCGTTAATGATGGATTTGTGTTTCATGCTAACAAGCTATGCATTCCAGCTAGCTCTGTTTGTCTTTGGTTGCTGCAGGAGGCGCATCAAGGAGGATTAATGGGCCACTTTGGCGTGAAGAAGACGGAGGATGTACTTGCTACACATTTCTTTTGGCCAAAGATGAGATGGGATGTTGAGTGTTTTGTTGCTCGATGCACTACATGTCAAAAAGCTAAGTCACGACTCAATCCTCATGGTTTATATATTCCTTTGCCTGTACCTAGTGTTCCTTGGGAGGATATATCTATGGACTTTGTTTTAGGTTTACCTCGAACAAAGAAGGGGATGGATAACATATTTGTTGTTGTGGATAGGTTCTCAAAAATGGCACACTTTATACCATGTCATAAAAGTGATGATGTTGTTAATATTGCTGATTTGTTCTTTCGTGAAATTATTAGCTTGCATGGAGTGCCAAATACTATCGCTTCAGATCGTGATACTAAATTTCTTAGCCACTTTTGGAGATGTTTATGGGCTAAGTTGGGGACTAAGCTGCTTTTTAGTACTACTTGTCACCCCCAAACTGATGCACAAACTGAAGTAGTCAATAGAACATTGTCTACTATGCTTAGGGCTATTTTGAAGAATAATAAGAAAATGTGGGAGGAATGTTTGCCGCATATTGAATTTGCTTATAATCGTTCATTGCATTGTACTACTAAGATGTGCCCTTTTGAAATTGTGTATGGTTTCCTACCTCGTGCACCTATTGATTGGTTGCCTCTTCCATCTTTGAAGAAGGTTAATTTTGATTCTAAACAACGTGCAGAATTGGTCTTAAAAATGCATGAGTTAACTAAGGAAAACATTGAGCATATGAATGCTAAATATAAACTTGCTGGAGATAAGGGTAGAAAACATGTTGTGCTTGCATCTGGAGATCTTGTTTGGTTACATTTGCATAAGGATAGATTTCCTAATTTGCGCAAATCAAAGCTAATGCCACGTGATGATGGTCCTTTTAAGGTGTTAGAGAAAATAAATAATAATGCATATAAACTTGAGCTGCCTGCAGATTTTGGGGTTAGTCCCACTTTTAACATTGCAGATTTGAGGCCTTATTTGGGTGAGGAAGATGAGCTTCCGTCGAGGACGACTTCATTTCAAGAAGGGGAAGATGATGAGGACATCAATATCATTGTTACACCCACAACCCCTGCTGCTATACATACTGGACCAATTACTAGAGCTTGTGCACGCCAATTAAATTACCAGGTACTTTTGTTTCTTGGAATGATTCTAATGTACATGAGAATATGATGCTGCCTAAATTGGATACATTTGTTTTGCTTACAAATGAAGGGCCTAGCTTGGAGAAGGATGAACATTGGAGCAAGAACAAGCATGGAGATGATGGCATGCGCAAGGGGAACAAGAACAGAGTTACAAGTGCTGATTTCAGGACGTGGAAGCCACCATAATGAGTGAATGAAGCCTTGGACGAAATATACAAGATGCTACTTCATAATTTTCATCCAGAGGCTATTCTAGGTGCTGCGTCACCTTATTATTGGGCCAGGCCCATGTAATTTCGAAATACTTGATTATAGGCCATTTTTAGAGTCCGTATGTGTGGGGAAACAAGAGTTAGGGTTGGTTTCGGAATTTATGAACATTAGAATTATAAATTATCAGGTACTTTCATTTCTTGGTAATGATTCTAATGTAATGAACGATTATAAGTAAATTCAATATGAGGCAAGCATTCTTCCCACCTTTTCTTATTATTCTTCAAAACAGCCCTAAGCATAGTAGACAATGTTCTATTGACTACTTCAGTTTGTCCATCAGTTTGGGGGTGACAAGTAGTACTAAAAAGCAGTTTAGTCCCCAACTTAGCCCATAAACATCTCCAAAAGTGGCTAAGAAATGCATGAGTTAACTAAGGAAAACATTGAGCGTATGAATGCTAAATATAAACTTGCTGGAGATAAGGGTAGAAAACATGTTGTGCTTGCATCTAGAGATCTTGTTTGGTTACATTTGCGTAAGGATAGATTTCCTAATTTGCGCAAATCAAAGCTAATGCCACGTGATGATGGTCCTTTTAAGGTGTTATAGAAAATAAATAATAATGCATATAAACTTGAGCTGCCTGCAGATTTTGGGGTTAGTCCCACTTTTAACATTGCAGATTTGAGGCCTTATTTGGGTGAAAAAGATGAGCTTCCGTCGAGGACGACTTCATTTCAAGAAGGGGAAGATGATGAGGACATCAATACCATTGTTACACCCACAACCCCTGCTGCTATACATACTGGACCAATTACTAGAGCTTGTGCATGCCAATTAAATTACCAGGTACTTTTGTTTCTTGGAATGATTCTAATGTACATGAGAATATGATGCTGCCTAAATTGGATACATTTGTTTTGCTTACAAATGAAGGGCCTAGCTTGGAGAAGGATGAACATTGGAGCAAGAACAAGCATGGAGATGATGGCATGCGCAAGGGGCACAAGAACGGAGTTACAAGTGCTGATTTCAGGACGTGGAAGCCACCATAATGAGTGAATGAAGCCTTGGACGAAATATACAAGATGCTACTTCATAATTTTCATCCAGAGGCTATTCTAGGTGCTGCGTCACCTTATTATTGGGCCAGGCCCATGTAATTTCGAAATACTTGATTATAGGCCATTTTTAGAGTCCGTATGTGTGGGGAAACAAGAGTTAGGGTTGGTTTCGGAATTTATGAACATTAGAATTATAAATTATCAGGTACTTCCATTTCTTGGTAATGATTCTAATGTAATGAACGATTATAAGAAAATTCAATATGAGGCAAGCATTCTTCCCACATTTTCTTATTATTCTTCAAAACAGCCCTAAGCATAGTAGACAATGTTCTATTGACTACTTCAGTTTGTCCATCAGTTTGGGGGTGATAAGTAGTACTAAAAAGCAGTTTAGTCCCCAACTTAGCCCATAAACAACTCCAAAAGTGGCTAAGAAATTTAGTATCACGATCTGAAACAATAGTATTTGGCACACAATGCAAGCGAATAATTTCACGAAAGAACAAATCAGCAACATTAACAGCATCATCGCTTTTATGACATGGTATAAAGTGTGCCATTTTTGAGAATCTATCCACGACAACAAATATGCTATCCCTCCCCTTCTTTGTTCGAGGTAAACCTAAAACAAATTCCATAGATATATCCTCCCAAGGAACACTAGGTACAAGCAAAGGCATATATAAACCATGAGGATTGAGTCGTGACTTAGCTTTTTGACATGTAGTGCAGCGAGAAACAAAGCGCTCAACATCCCGTCTCATCTTTGGCCAAAAGAAATGTGTAGCAAGTACGTCCTCCGTCTTCTTCACGCCAAAGTTTCCCATTAATCCTCCTCCATGCGCCTCCTGCAACAATAAAAGACGAACGGAGCTAGCTGGAATGCATAGCTTGTTAGCACAGAACACAGCATTTTCTTTACCCTTCTTGTGTTTAATGACATAAGGGAAAGTCTCAATGAATTCAACCCATTTAGCATGTCTATGATTCAGTTTAGCTTAACTTTTAATATGTTTCAAAGATTCATGATCAGAGTGTAGAACAAATTCTTTGGGCCATAAATAATGTTGCCATGTTTCTAAAGTCCGAACAAGAGCATATAATTCTTTATGATAAGTAGAATAATTCAGACTGGGCCCACTCAATTTTTCAGAAAAGTATGCAACAAGTTTGCCATCTTGTAATAACACACCTCCTAATCCAATTCCACTAGCATCACATTCAAGCTCAAAAGTCTTATTAAAATCAGGAAGTTGGAGTAAAGGAGCATGTGTCAACTTATCTTTCAATACGGTGAAGGCTTCTTCCTGCATGGTACCCCAAAGAAAAGGCACATCTTTCTTTGTAAGCTCATTGAGAGGTGCAGCAATGGTGCTGAAATCTCTTACAAAACGCCTATAGAATCTAGCGAGGCCAAGAAAGCTCCTCACTTGTGTGACCGTTTTGGCTTGCGGCCAACTCAAAATAGCTTCAATCTTGGCTTTATCAACTTCAATTCCCTGTGGAGTAACAACATAGCCAAGAAAAGATACTCGATCAGTGCAAAAGGTGCACTTCCCAAGGTTACCAAACAAACGTGCATCATGTAATGCAATAAAAATAGCACGTAAATGTTCCAAATGTTCCTCCAAAGATCTGCTATAAATCAGTATATCATCAAAATAGACTAGCACAAATCATCCAACAAAAGCACGTAAAACTTAGTTCATTAATCACATGAAAGTACTAGGTGCATTAGTTAACCCAAAAGGCATGACTAACCACTCATATAATCCAAACTTAGTTTTAAATGTCGTTTTCCATTCATCTCCCAATTTCATACGAATTTGATGGTATCCACTATGCAAATCAACTTTGGAGAATATTGTAGAGCCACTCATTTCATCAAGCATATCATCTAGCCTAGGAATAGGATGACGATAACGAATAGTAATATTATTAATGCCTCTACAATCAACACACATACGTGATGTACCATCCTTTTTCGGCACTAGAATAATAGGAACAGCACAAGGACTAAGGGATTCGCGTATATAACCTTTGTCGAGCAGCTCCTGTACTTGACGCATAATCTCCTTCGTCTCCTCTAGATTGGTACGGTATGGTGCACGGTTGGGTATTGATGCACCAGGAATTAAGTCAATCTGATGCTCAATCCCTCGAATGGGAGGTAATCCCGGTGGCACGTCTTGTGGAAAGACGTCAGCGAACTCCTGCAAAATGTTAGTGACAGCAGGAGGCAAAGAGGAAGGCACGTCCTCAAATTAAAATAATGCCTCTATGCACACAAAAGCATAGCAAACAGATTTGCCGAAATCTAGCTCATCAGTATCAGATTTAGTGGCAAGTAAACATGCACTTTTCAATTTAATTTTAGAAGCAACACTAGATGGTTTACCATTAGGCTTCATTTATTGCTCAAATTCTTTTGCCACAATCTGATTTTCACTCTTATTTTTGCCCTGTTTTGCTTTATTAGCTCTATTAATATCATCTTTCAAAATGGAATCAGGAGTCATAGGAAGCAAAGTAATATTTTTATTCTTATGAACAAGAGTATAATGATTGTTTCTACCATGGTGTACAGAATTTTTATCAAATTGCCATGGTCGACCAAGTAATAAAGAACATGCTTGCATAGGTACCACATCACAATCAACATAATCAGCATATGTAGAGATACTAAAATGCACACGAACAGTACGTGTTACCTTAACCTTGCCGCTGTTGTTGAACCATTGGATGTAGTAAGGATGTGGATGTGGTCTTGTGGTGAGAGATAGCTTCTCCACCATCTCCATGCTAGACAAGTTGTTGCTGCTCCCTCCGTCTATGATGACGTGCACAGAACGTTCCTTCACAACTCCCTTTGTATGGAACAAATTGTGCCTCTGATTTTTCTCAGCTTGTGTGACCTGCACACTCAAAACACGTTGAGCAACTAAACATTCATACCTGTCAGCGTCTTCAGGAGCCATGTATTGTGTCTCATGATCAGAAACAGCTCCATCGTGTTCTTCACTTGTAACAAGCGCCAAAGTCTCCTCATCATAGTCACTAGCGGACTCATACCCACCATCCTCAGTAGCAATCATCACACGCTGAGATTTGCATTCTCTCGCATAATGACCTCTTCCCTTACAACAACGACAAATAATATCACTTGTGTGCCCTGTTGATGCCATGGAAGAAGAAGAGCTCTGTGCAGGCCCGGCAGGTGCGCTTTGGCAGATAATGGTGGTTGTGCCTGCTTTCTTGTATCACAGCTGTAGGTCGCACCTGATGGAGGTGCTGGTGCAGTGGAAGTATAAGATGCACGCGGTGTCCATGATGAAGGTCGACCTGCAGAAAAGTTAGTTTGCGCCAATGCCTGTCGATCCTGCACTTCAAGTTCAGCTTTACAAGCAAGATGGAATAAACGAGTGATATTAGTATACTCCTTATACTCTAGAATGGTCTGAATCTCTCTATTTCATCCACCCATAAAACGTGCAAGCATAGCTTCATTCTCCTCAACAATACCACATCTAATCATGCCAGTTTGTAATTCCTGATAATATTCTTCTACAAAAAAATTTCCTTGTCTTAAACACTGTAATTTTTGAATTAATTCATGTTGATAATATGGTGGAACCCAACGAGTACGCATGGCAGTTTTCAAAGTAGCCCAAGTAGCTGGAATAGGATATAATCTACAATGTTCAGACCACCAAACACATGCAAATCTATTGAAAGCACAAACAGCAGCAAGAACACGTCTCTCCTCAGGATATTGTAAACATGTAAATCGTTGTTTAGTTTCTAACTCCCAAGTAAGATATATATCAGGAACATATCTACCCTCAAATGGTGGAATATTCAATTTCAGTTAAGGAAGATGGTAATGATCTCATACCTGAGGGAGAGCCCTACCATTGTGATTATTTGCATGTGGACGACCTGGTGGTTGTGGTGCTGGTGGTTGCACATAGTTCTGATTTTGATCAACCTCATCCTCGTAATCTCCCGCATAATCATCCTCCGCATCAGCAGCAGGAGCCGCAGAAGTATCAACAGGAGCACCAACAATTTGGCCAGGCTGAAGAAGGACACGGCTCGCTCGGCGGAGGGCTGTTTCGTGATGTGGAGGTAGTTGTTGTTCTTGTTGTTGTTGCTGCAGAGGTGCGGCAGGTGCATCCGGTGGTGGAAGACGCACAAGCAGTTCATTAAATTTGTTATCAAGCTTTGTTTCGAATGTCTTCTCAAGGCCAGTGATCTTCTCCATGGCCTCTTCAAAATTGTTTAGCACATCTTGCACCTATTCAGTCATCATTTGCTGAAACTTATCATGAGGCTCCTTGTTCGTTAAGTTCTCCCAGTCAATCTCGACGGCTTGTGATCCTGGCATGGTTAGCAGCAATGGAAACACACAAGAATATGATCCTACAGACTACTAACAAGTGGTGGTGGTAGGTGTCACAAATCCGTCAAGCAAAACTCAAATTCTTACTAGTTCTTACCCAGCAGCAGGCGGTGATCGGCAACCGTTGTAGTCAAAACACTCAAAGCTTGGATAGAGCGATTACCAGGGAGAGTCAAACGCACGACGTAGATGTATGTGGAGCTGGGAAGGCTTATAATATGGTAGCAAAAGGGCCAGCAATGGTCAATTCAGATATGCAAAGTTGAATAAACGCTCAACGACGGTACTGTGCTGGTCCTAGGCTAGACCATGCTAGAGACGCGAGCCTAGAACACTAACAAAATCACGACGCTGCATGTAAACAAGGGAAAAGCACACTCTGGAATTTTTTTTCCGCTCCGTCTTTTTTGCGCTCCTCTTTTTTTTGCGAAAAATCACTATAATGGCGAGTGTCTCAAAACTCTTCCCGTGTCAAACTGACAGGATAGGCATGAATTTTTTTTTTGACTTTTCTTTCGGAAATCAGGGCAGCGACGACGAAAAAGTGCGACAAAAAATCACTATGATGGCACGTGGCTCAAAAGACTCAGAAAATCATAAAAATAGGATAGGGAAAAAAATATTTTTGCCTGCGAAAATTTTGGCCTAAAACTGCCCGGGGGTCTCCAGATTTTTTTTTTCCGAAACCTACTCAGGCAAGGAAACACGAATCGGAAACTAGACAGATCTCGAAAACAAACCTAATATGAAAGTAACTCGGATTGGTGGTGGGTATATGGTGGTAGGATATGGCAGCGGTGGTGGTATATGGTAGCAGTGGTGGTATATGGATACGGATCGGTGGTGGTATATGGCAGCGGTGGTGGTACATGGATACGGATCGGTGGTGGTATATGGATACGGATTGGTGGTGGTATATGGCAGGAGCGATGACGATGGTGCGGCGGCAGCGTGACAACTTGTTGATAGAGGCGGGGTGTCCCGATCTTTCGACGAGATGATAACTATCGATTTGGTGGAGACGACTTTGACGATCCGACTACAAACGTGCACGACGTTGCGCCTTAGCAATCGCTAAACCAACTCCGAGAGGTTATTGACCACGCCTGATGAGGACATGACTACCTTGGATATGACCAAAAATATTGCATATATGCATATTTGTCAGGTGATTTCTAGTGCAAACTATTCAATAATCTATTTATGTTATCCAGAACAAAAATATTTCACACACTTTTGTGTTTTGTCTAATTGCAGGTGTATGGGACATTTATACAATCCACATATGAAGATAAGGAAGAAAGAGATGTTTATTTGCTGTCCAAAAAGTTCTCTCACGTCACTTTTGGCCCAAGAGAAGATAGAGTCCAAGTCTCTCACGTTCTGGATTCAGATTCGGACTGCACAGACATACCTGACTCAAAACGCACACAAGTTTTTCATACGGACTCCGAATTGGGTGATTCTTTTTTTGTTGGAAACTAGATTTCGTGCACTTTCCAACCCAATTGGAATCACCTTCAAATTCGTCCGGAGCGTTGAGTTGTGGACGAAACAATTTGATGCTGCAGCAGAATCCGAGTCAAACTACAAGTCCAAAAGTGTTACATCACCTCCACTTGGGCCCATTGGCCTTGTACGACCTAGATTTAGTTTTAGGCTGCCTTGGGACGTCCTCCCACCTCCTTGGCCGCCACCCCTTACTCCTATATAAGTAGATCCATCTAGTAGCTTTTTCCTTGGGATTTGTTTAGTTAAAAGTTAGCCATTGCAACTTCGTGTACTTCGTTTGTGTCCAACGACCAGACCAAGACCGCTTACGGATCCCCATCTTTATCAAAACTTTTATATACTCGCAATATTCAGATTGCTTTTATCATATTCTTGCTTGTTCAATAAAAAGAAAAAAGAGAGAAGAAAAAAAAAATTGGATCTATCTAGAATCAATCTCGTACCTGAATTCGGATTGGAATCTGTTTTGCGCACTGTTCAGTAAAACAGGTGTATCTTCCTCATACGAAGTCAGTTTTGGCTCCGTGAGTACTCAAATTGAAGATAGCGACGAGCCGCATCTAAATAGTTGCAGAAGCTTGTTCAATATTTGATACCTCGAAATCGGCTTCTAAATAGGTCTTTTTGCCCTCCGAAGTTCGTGAACACAACTTGTTCCAATTTTTCAGGCCAGTTTTAGAATTCTTTGACTCCTCATATCAACTCGGAATTGAGTGATTCTTTTTGCATTGGAAAGCTTGAGTTAGTAGCATTCTTTGAAAGAATTTATCAGCAAATTGTCTCAAACTTTTCAAGAGGAAAGTTGGAGAGAGAGTTGTTGTATATCCTGCTTGGCAGTTGTTTTTCATCATTATCTTCACTGCCATTGTGATCTTCACTTATATCTTGCTGTCAAGAGCTACTTAGTATCCTTCATTGATGCTAGTTGTGCTACGCCGTGACCTCATTAGTGTTCTAGGCTCGCGTCTCTAGTCCGGTCTAGCCTAGGACCAGCACAGTACCGTCGTTGAGCGTTTATTCAACATTGCATCTTTGAATTGATTATTGCTAATCTTTTGCTACCATATATAGCCAACCCAGCTCCACATATTTCTACACCGTGTATACGTACGCTCCCCTGGCAATCGCTTTACTCAATATTCGGAGTTACTTGACATCGCTGGTTGCTGATCACCGCCTGCTGCATGGTAAGAACTTGTAAGACATTGATATTTGCTTTACTGTGAGCGTTTTACCATCACATCCTAGTAGTTATAGGAATATTATTTTTGGATTTTGTTTCTTGTTCTACTAATCATGACAGGATCCAGAGTCAATTCATGGGCTTTGTCGATCGCAGGACACATGCCACCACCTATGCAAATACCACAACCGTCACGAGAGGTGCACAAACATCCAAATGCACATGATCAGGTTAATGTATCTATACCACCATTTAATGGCCGTTTTAGACCTGCTTTATATATTGAATGGGAGTTCGACATAAAAAATATATTTGCTTCCCATAATTTCGATGAACATAAAAAGGTTCAGGTTGCGGTTGGTTCTTTCACTGGTTATGCTTTGGTTTGGTGGAGTGAATATTGTCGTATACACCCTGATTATATACCTACTACTTGGGATGATTTGAAACTTGCCATGCGACATACTTTCGTCCCTGCTTATTATACTCGTGACATGATTAAGAAGTTGCAACACTTAAAACAAGGTAGTGAAACTGTAACAAAATATTATGATGATTTACAAACTACCTTGTTGCATTCCTCTTTAGAAGAAAGTGAAGATGATTTTATGGATAGATTTTGGGGAGGATTAAACCGTGATATTCAAGAGATACTAATTCATGAAGAGTGTTATCCTATGGACCATTTGTTTCATCTTGCTTGCAAAGCTGAACAGGAAATAAAACGACGTGTTAGCCACGAGGAGAACAAGCGCACGGTGCACATTCCAAGAGTTGATATGATTGTTCCTTCAACTACTAGGCATACTATGACAACCACATCCGTTGTTGTCAGGACTACATCACCTCCACCATGTGACACATTGCCCCCGAGAGTGGCTACATCATCTGAGTTGATCATAAGAGGTAATGACAAAGGTACTGATCTTCCATCTCTACATGAGAATGATGAATGCTTTGTCAATTTGAATGCACCATCTGATGAGCTACCCACTACTTTGATCACACCACCTATTTTAGAGGACTACGTTGATAATTTGACTTTGCCATGTGATCAAACAACTGAAATACCAACAATTTTGAGTGCATCCATTGAATTAACTATTGATGCAAAAGAACCAATGTTTAATCATTTTGATATGACCTCTAATCTTGGTGATGATTCTGTGTTGAATGACTTATTGCATGTTTGCTTATTTAAGCATGTTGTAGCATGTAAATTTGATGCAAGTAAGGTTTATTCACCAATGTTGGGATGGTTTAATGATGAACATTGTCAATCTTTTGAAATGAGTAAGAGCTTCACTTATATGTGCAAACTGAGTTGCAATATTTTCATGCCTTCTACTTTTTGTGCTAATTTTTTGGCTTTAGATTTTATGAACTATGCAAGTTACTCATCTATTCATGTGTCATATATGCAAAAATCAAGGGAAGTAAAAATGGATGACATATACATATACAACATGTACACCTTGTCTCTTTTGTTAGCCACATTTCAGATTAAGCAACGCCGAGGACGGCTTTATTTTCAAGAAGGGGAGGATGATGAGGACATGACTACCTTGGATATGACCAAAAATATTGCATATATGCATATTTGTCAGGTGATTTCTAGTGCAAACTATGCAATAATCTATTTGTGTTATCTAGAACAAAAATACTTCACACACTTTTGTGTTTTGTCTAATTGCAGGTGTATGGGACATCTGTACAATCCACATATGAAGATAAAGAAGAAAGAGATGTTTATTTGCTGTCCAAAAAGTTCTCTCACGTCACTTTTGGCCCAAGAGAAGATAGAGTCCAAGTCTCTCACGTTCTGGATTCAGATTCGGAATGCACAGACATACCTGACTCAAAACGCACACAAGTTTTTCATACGGACTCCGAATTGGGTGATTCTTTTTTTGTTGGAAACTAGATTTCGTGCACTTTCCAACCCAATTGGAATCACCTTCAAATTCGTCCGGAGCGTTGAGTTGTGGACGAAACAATCTGATGCTGCAGCAGAATCCGAGTAAAACTACAAGTCCAAAGGTGTTACATCACCTCCACTTGGGCCCATTGGCCTTGTACGACCTAGATTTAGTTTTAGGCTGCCTTGGGACGTCCTCCCACCTCCTTGGCCGCCACCCCTTGCTCCTATATAAGTAGATCCAACTAGTAGCTTTTTCCTTGGGATTTGTTTAGTTAAAAGTTAGCCATTGCAACTTCGTGTATTTCGTTTGTGTCCAACGACCAGACCAAGACCGCTTATGGATCCCCACCATTATCAATACCTCATATATATTTGCAATATTCAGATTGCTTTATCATATTCTTGCTCGTTCTTCGATTGCTTGCAGGAATAGACCTTCGTGGTCAGGCTGACCGTGCTTCCGGCATCGTCAGTAACCTCAGGAGATTGGTTTAGCGATTGCTAAGGCGCAACATCGTGCACGTTTGTAGTCGGATCGTCAAAGTCGTCTCCACCAAATCGATAGTTATCATCTCATCGAAAGATCGGGACACCCCGCCTCTATCACCTTCATCATGGACACCACGTGCATCTTCTACTTCAACTGCACCAGCACCTCCATCCGGTGCCACCTCCAGCCGTGATACAAGAAAACAGGCACAACCACCATTATCTGCCAAGAGCGCACCTGCGGGGCCTGCACAGCGTTCTTCTTCTTCCATGGCATCAACAGGGCACACAAGTGATATTATTTGTCGTCGTTGTAAAGGAGGAGGTCATTATGCGAGAGAATGCAAATCTCCACGTGTGATGATTGCTACCGCGGATGGTGGATATGAGTCCGCTAGTGACTATGATGAGGAGACTTTGGCTCTTATTACACGTGAAGAACATGGTGGAGATGATTCTGATCATGAGACGCAATACATGGCTCCTGAAGACGCTGACAGGTATGAATGTTTAGTTGCTCAACGTGTTTTGAGTGTGCAGGTCACACAAGCTGAGCAAAATCAGAGGCACAATTTGTTCCATACCAAGGGAGTTGTGAAGGAACGTTCTGTGCGCGTCATCATAGACGGAGGGAGCTGCAACAACTTGGCTAGCATGGAGATGGTGGAGAAGCTTTCTCTCACCACAAGACCACATCCACATCCTTACTACATCCAATGGTTCAACAACAGCGGCAAGGTTAAGGTAACACGTACTGTTCGTGTGCATTTTAGTATCTCTACATATGCTGATTATGTTGATTGTGATGTGGTACCTATGCAAGCATGTTCCTTATTACTTGGTAGACCATGGCAATTTGATAAAAATTGATGAGGACATGACTACCTTGGATATGACCAAAAATATTGCATATATGCATATTTGTCAGGTGATTTCTAGTGCAAACTATTCAATAATCTATTTATGTTATCCAGAACAAAAATACTTCACACACTTTTGTGTTTTGTCTAATTGCAGGTGTATGGGACATTTGTACAATCCACATATGAAGATAAGGAAGAAAGAGATGTTTATTTGCTGTCCAAAAAGTTCTCTCACGTCACTTTTGGCCCAAGAGAAGATAGAGTCCAAGTCTCTCACGTTCTGGATTCAGATTCGGACTGCACAGACACACCTGACTCAAAACGCACACAAGTTTTTCATACGGACTCCGAATTGGGTGATTCTTTTTTTGTTGGAAACTAGATTTCGTGCACTTTCCAACCCAATGGAATCACCTTCAAATTCGTCCGGAGCGTTGAGTTGTGGACGAAACAATCTGATGCTGCAGCAGAATCCGAGTCAAACTACAAGTCCAAAGGTGTTACATCACCTCCACTTGGGCCCATTGGCCTTGTACGACCTAGATTTAGTTTTAGGCTGCCTTGGGACGTCCTCCCACCTCCTTGGCCGCCACCCCTTGCTCCTATATAAGTAGATCCATCTAGTAGCTTTTCCTTGGGATTTGTTTAGTTAAAAGTTAGCCATTGCAACTTCGTGTACTTCGTTTGTGTCCAACGACCAGACCAAGACCGCTTACGGATCCCCACCATTATCAATACTTCATATATATTCGCAATATTCAGATTGCTTTATCATATTCTTGCTTGTTCTTCGATTGCTTGCAGGAATAGACCTTCGTGGTCTGGTTGATCGTGCTCCAGCGTGGTCAATAACCTCTCGGCGTTGGTTTAGCGATTGCTAAGGCGCAACGTCGTGCATGTTTGTAGTCGGATTGTCAAAGTCGTCTCCACCAAATCGATAGTTATCATCTCATCGAAAGATCGGGACACCCCCGCCTCTATCAAGATGATGAGGACATGACTACCTTGGATATGACCAAAAATATTGCATATATGCATATTTGTCAGGTGATTTCTGGTGCAAACTATTCAATAATCTATTTATGTTATCCAGAACAAAAATACTTCACACACTTTTGTGTTTTGTCTAATTGCAGGTGTATGGGACATTTGTACAATCCACATATGAAGATAAGGAAGAAAGAGATGTTTATTTGCTGTCCAAAAAGTTCTCTCACGTCACTTTTGGCCCAAGAGAAGATAGAGTCCAAGTCTCTCACGTTCTGGATTCAGATTCGGACTGCACAGACATACCTGACTCAAAACGCACACAAGTTTTTCATACGGACTCCGAATTGGGTGATTCTTTTTTTGTTGGAAACTAGATTTCGTGCACTTTCCAACCCAATTGGAATCACCTTCAAATTCGTCCGGAGCGTTGAGTTGTGGACGAAACAATCTGATGCTGCAGCAGAATCCGAGTCAAACTACAAGTCCAAAAGTGTTACATCACCTCCACTTGGGCCCATTGGCCTTGTACGACCTAGATTTAGTTTTAGGCTGCCTTGGGACGTCCTCCCACCTCCTTGGCCGCCACCCCTTACTCCTATATAAGTAGATCCATCTAGTAGCTTTTTCCTTGGGATTTGTTTAGTTAAAAGTTAGCCATTGCAACTTCGTGTACTTCGTTTGTGTCCAACGACCAGACCAAGACCGCTTACGGATCCCCATCTTTATCAAAACTTCATATATACTCGCAATATTCAGATTGCTTTTATCATATTCTTGCTTGTTCTTCGATTGCTTGCAGGAATAGACCTTTGTGGTCAGGTTGACCGTGCTTCCGGCGTGGTCAATAACCTCAGGAGATTGGTTTAGCGATTGCTAAGGCGCAACATCCTGCACGTTTGTAGTCGGATCGTCAAAGTCGTCTCCACCAAATCGATAGTTATCATCTCATCGAAAGATCGGGACACCCCGCCTCTATCAACGCCGGAGCACGATCAACCTGACCACGAAGGTCTATTACTGCAAGCAATCGAAGAACAAGCAAGAATATAATAAAGCAATCTGAATATTGCGAATATATATGAAGTACTGATAAAGGTGGGGATCCGTAAGCGGTCTTGGTCTGGTCGTTGGACACAAACGAAGTACACGAAGTTGCAATTGCTAACTTTTAACTAAACAAATCCCCCAAGTCTAAACGATGCCTTAAGGGCTATATTTATAGGGAAAAGAGAGGGGACTTTGTCCACCCTTGACAAGGTGGGACTAAAACACCTCCTAAGTCATTTCCCCTACTATATGGACTCTAAAAATAGATTACATGGGCCTGGCCCAAAATAAGGTGGCGCAACATAAATAATAAGCTATGGATGAAATTTATGAAAGGTCATCTTGTATATTTCGTCCATCTTCTTGTATGTCATCATTGTGGTTTCAAAGTCCGGAAATCTCCACTTGAACCTCCATTCTTGTTCTCTTTCCATGCACCTTCATCTCTGTGCTTGACCATGCTCCAATGCTCAACCTTCTTATTCGTGCTAGGCCTTTCAATTGCAAGCAACACAAATGTATCTAAGTTAGGCAGCATCATATTCTCATGAACACTAGAAACATTACCAAGAAACGGAAGTACGTGATAATCTAATTGGTGTATCTGAGCTCTAGCAACTATTCCAAGAGGTAAAACAGCAGGAGATATGGGTGTAACTGTGGTAGCCATGTCCTCATCATCCTCCCCTTCTTGAAAATAAAGCCGTCTTAATATGAAATATGGCTAACAAAAGAGACAAGGTGTACACGTTGTATATGTATATGTCATCCATTTTTACTAATCTCAGTTGGGGCACATGTGACACAGTTATACAAGAGCACCCTTCAAAAGTCATGAAATATAAATCCAATATATTATCACAAGAAGTCAAAGGCATGAAAATAATGCAACTCAGTTTGCACATATAAGTGAAGCTCTTAGTCATATCCAAAGATTGACAATGCATATCATTAAACCATCCCAACATTGATGAACCCTCACCAAGATTAGAGGTCATATCAAAATGATTAAACATTGGCACAATTATTTTCAAACGTATTTGATCCAAATCTGATTTATTATCTGATTCACTTGATTCTTTTGCATCGATAGTTAATTCAATGGGTTCACTCAAAATTGTTTGATCACATGGCAAAGCCAAATCATCAACATAGTCCCCTAAAATAGCTGGTGCGATCAAAGTAGTGGGTAGCTCACCGCATGGTGCATTTAAATTGACAAGACATTCATTATACTTGTGGAGGTGGAAGATTAGTACCTTTGTCATTACCTCTTATGATCAACTCAGATGATGTAGGCACTCTCGGTGATGATGTGCCACATGGTGGAGGTGATGTAGTCCTCACAACAACGGATGTGGTTGTCATATTATGCCTAGTAGTTGAAGGGACAACTGTATCAACTCTTGGAATGCGCATCTCGCGCTTGTTCTCCTTGTGGGAAACACGTCGTTTTGTTTCCTGTTCAGCTTTGCAAGCAAGATGAAACAAATGGTCCATAGGATAACACTCTTCATGAATTAGTATCTCCTGAATGTCATGATCTAATCCTCCCCAAAATCTATCCATAAAATATTCTTCACTTTCTACTAAAGAGGAATGCAGCAAGGTAGTTTGTAAAGTATCATAATATGTCGTTACGGTGTCACTACCTTGTTTTAAATGTTGCAACTTTTTAATCATGTCACGGGTATAATAAGCGGGAAGGAATGTCTGTCGCATGGCAAGTTTCAAATCATCCCAAGTAGTAGGTATATCATTAGGGTGTAACCGACAATATTCACTCCACCAAACTATAGCATAACCAGTGAAAGAACCAACCTCAACCTTAACTTCTTTACGTTCATCAAAATTAATGGAAGCAAATATATTATTTATGTCAAACTCCCATTCAATATATAAAGCAGGTCTAAAACGACCATTAAATGGTGGTATAGAAACATTAACCTGGTCATGATCATGTGCACTGGATGTTTGTGCACCTCTCGTGACGGTTGTGATATTTGCATAGGTGGTGGCACGTCTCCCGCAATCGACAAAGCCCATGAATTGATTCTGGATCCTGTCATGATTAGTAGAAACAAGAAACAAAATCCAAAAATAATGTTCCGATGAACGACTGGGAAGTGGTGGTAAAATGCTCACAGTATAGCAAATCAAAGTCGTACAAGTTCTTACCATGCAGTAGGAGGTGACCGGCAACCAGCGGTGTCAAATAACTCCAAGAGTTGGGTAAATCGGTTGCCAGGTGAACGTATGTATGCACGATGTAGAAATATGTGGAGTTGGGTTGGCTTTATATATGTGGGTAAAAAATGCTACAACCACATTAATTAATGCAAGCTGAAAATTCGCTCAAAGTGGTCGAGTGCTGGTCCTAGGCTAGACCGTGCTAGAGACACGAGTCTAAGACACAGACGAATTCACGAGATGTTGCCAACACCACACTTTGGTACAAGCCTCCTTCCACTTTTTTTTCCACTCCAAAGTACTGTAGTGCGTGCTGGTTTATAACACAATAAAGCACCGCTAATTTTTTTTTCTTTCTCCAAAGTCCAAATGAACTACAAGTCCAAAAGGAAATAGACCCAAACGCAACTTTTCTTACTCATTTTTTTCCTATCACCTGCTTCCTTTTTGATCGGTCCTTCTTCTCCTTCCTTCCATACAAAAAAAACTCCAACCAACACACACGTTGGTGCAATGCTCCTTGTACTATTTCCTTTAAAAAAACTACAAGGATCTCTTTCCTCACATGATCAATGGATGGGTCCCGCAACAATAAATCCCAACCGAAATTATTCTATGGCAAAAACGAATCCAAGATTTAGGCAACCAGCGTGGACTTTCCTTGAGAGAAAACAAGGGAAAAAAACTGATCCAAACCTGCCTTTCTTTTTACCGATCAAATCTTCTAAACGAAGCAACTTCTTTTTTTTTGTCTCCAACAGATCAAAACCTTCCAAACTTGTCACATTATCTTTTTTTTTGAGAAACGGCCAGACTTGGAAACCTCCAACCAAAATTTGGTTTTCCTTTTTCTCTCCTTCCTTACTCTCTCTCTCTCTACTATCTCGTTTAATTCCTTTAATTCGTTTTGCTTGACCAGACTTGCCTTTTAATATGGCAGAATATTCTCTCTCAATTCTATTTTTTTTCAACAACCTCACTTTCCAAAACATCAAAATTACTACTACTCCGCAGCAAATCTTTCCAAATAAAGGACACACTGATTTTGTTGATGCAAACGGTGGGTGGGGCGATTCTGATTCCTTTCCAAACTCTCTCTCTCTTCTTGCCTTTTCTTTCTCTCTTTCCAAACAAATCGTTTAGTACTTCTTTTTTTGCTTATCTCTTTGCTTTTTGTTCGCTGAGTTTCCAAAAACGTGAATGGCAAGGACTCCAAACCGAATAGTACTCCTATACCGTGGGAAACAAACCTTTTTTTTGCGGTCAAAACCTTCCAACCACCCACGTGATCTATTTCTTCCAAATCCTTTCTCTTTTTTTCCGCTATATTATTTTTTCCTCTCCAAGGACATGTCCAGTTGTGGAAACCACCAACCGAATCCACGTGCACGTTCCTTCTTTTTATCTCCAAACGTGATGATCCAAGAAAACAAATCCACGTGCACGTTCCTTCTTTTTTTTCTTAATTTTTCCTTCGAAACACCATGTCCAGAACTTGGAAACGTCCAACCGAATCTCTTTCTTTTTCTCGCTGCTCGCAACCTTTCCAAAGTAGAAACAAATCCTAGCTCAAAAAAAGTAGCAACAGATCGGTCGTACTATTTTTTTATAAGAGGAATTCAGCTCCAATATGAAATAATGTGAGAAAGGCAATAGCGGAGGGATGGTGATGATGTTGGCAGCGGCGGCAAAGAAATTAAATGGCAATGGATGATGACAACAAAGTGAATGATGGTGTGAGCGGACGCGGCGCGAACAAAACGTGACTAGAACTCGAAACTCTAAAAGTTTAGACAGTAAAACCAGCAACTCGACACACGATGCAACCAAAAATTCAACAATGCAAAAACTAAGTGATAATAGCGAAAGACTCAGGCTGTCTGGGATACAGATGAACTAATCTAACACTTTTTTTGTGGCTTTTTCTTGGACTCTAGGTATGAAAAAAAGATGCAACCTGACTAAAAAAACTTGAAAATCTCACCGAGCAACCTGAAAACTGATACCACTTGATAGAGGCGGCGTGTCCCGATCTTACAATGAAATGATTACTATCGATTGGTGGAGACGACTTTGATGATCTGACTACAAATGTGCACGACGTTGCGCCTTAGCAATCGCTAAACCAACTCCAAGAGGTTATTGACCACGCCGGAGCACGATCAACCTGATCACGAAGGTCTATTCCTGCAAGCAATCAAAGAACAAGCAAGAATATAATAAAGCAATCTGAATATTGCGAATATATATGAAGTACTGATAAAGGTGGGGATCTGTAAGCGGTCTTGGTCTGGTCGTTGGACACAAACGAAGTACACGAAGTTGCAATGGCTAACTTTAACTAAACAAATCCCCCAAGTCTAAACAATGCCTTAAGGGCTATATTTATAGGGAAAAGAGAGGGGGCTTTGTCCACCCTTGGCAAGGTGGGACTAAAACACCTCCTAAGTCGTTTCCCCTACAATATGGACTCTAAAAATATATTACATGGGTCTGGCCCAAAATAAGGTGGCGCAACACCAATAATAAGCTATGGACGAAATTTATGAAAGGTCATCTTGTATATTTCGTCCATCTTCTTGTATGTCATCATGGTGGTTTCAAAGTCCCGAATTCTCCACTTCAACCTCCATTCTTGTTCTCTTTCCATGCACCTTCATCTTTGTGCTTGACCATGCTCCAGTGCTCAACCTTCTTATTCGTGCTAGGCCTTTCAATTGCAAGCAACACAAATGTATCTAAGTTAGGCAACATCATATTCTCATGAACACTAGAAACATTACCAAGAAACAAAAGTACCTGATAATCTAATTGGCGTATCTGAGCTCTAGCAACTATTCCAAGAGGTAAAACAGCAGGAGATATGGGTGTAACTGTGGTAGCCATGTCCTCATCACTTGTGAACAGAACTAGAAACTCTAAGGGAAACTAGACGCTAAGACCAGCAACTTGACACGACGATGCAACCGCAAATTGAACAAAGCATATAAGAGATTATGCAAAGGCTCAGATTGGTTCGGATAGGATGAACTAACCCTAATAATATTTTTTTGCCTTTTTCATGGACTATAGGTATGAAGAAAAGACTCGATCTAAGCTACGAAAAACTGTAAAATCTCACCGAGCAACCTGAAAATCTGATACCACTTGATAGAGGCAAAGGTGTCCTGTCTTTCGATGAGATGCTGGCTATCGTTTTGGAGAAAGTCGACTTTGACAATCTGACAACGAACGTGCGAGGACGTCGCGCCTTAGCAATCACTAAACCAACTCCGAGAGGTTATTGACCATGCCGGAGCACGATCAACCTGACCACGAAGGTTTGTTTCCTGCAGGCAAACGAAGAACAAGCAAGAAACTAAGATTGCAATCTGGATATTGCAAATATAAGAGGAAAGCTTTATTGATCAAGGTGGGGTTCTGTGACGCCTTTGTCTGGTCGTTGAACACAAACGAAGTACGCGAAATTGCAGCTATGGCGAACTTTAATTTAAACAAAACCCAAAGTCTAAACGGTGCCCTAAGGGCTGTATATATTGAGGAAGAGGGGGGAATTTTGTGGCCCTTGGTGGAGGGGTCCGAAATCAACCCTATCTCTTGTTTCCCCACACATACGGACACTAAAAATAGCCTATACTTATGTATTTCGAAATTACATGGGCCTGGCCCAATAATAAGGTGACGCAACACCTAGAATAGCCTCGGGACGAAATTTATGAAGTGGCATCTTGTATATTTCGTCCAAGGCTTCATGCACCCATTATGGTGGCTTCAAAGTCCTGAAATCATCACTTGTAACTCCGTTCTTGTTCCCCTTGCGCATGCCATCATCTCCATGCTTGTTCTTGCTCCAATGTTCATCCTTCACCAAGCTAGGCCCTTCATTTGTAAGGAAAACAAATGTATCCAATTTAGACAGCATCATATTCTCATGAACATTAGAATCATTACCAAGAAACGAAAGTACCAGATAATTTAACTTGCGTGCGCGAGCTCTAGTAATTGGTCCAGTATATGTAGCAGTAGGGGCTGTGGGTGTAACAATGTTATTGATGTCCTCATCAGACCCCTCCCTCAAGGGCCACAAAATTCCCCCCTCTTCCTCCATATATACAACCCTTAGGGCATCGTTTAGACTTTGGGTTTTGTTTAGATTAAAAGTTCGCCATAGCTGCAACTTCGCGTACTTCGTTTGTGTTCAACGACCAGACAAAGGCGTCACAGAACCCCTACCGTCATTAATAAAGCTTTCCTCTTATATTCGCAATATCTAGATTGCAATCTTAGTTTCTTGCTTGTTCTTCATTTGCTCGCAGGAAACAGATATTCGTGGTCAGGTTAATCATGCTCTGGCGTCGTCAATAACCCTCGGAAGTTTTTTTAGCGATTACTAAGGCGCGACGTCCATGTTCGTAGTCAGATCGTCAAGGTCGACTCCCACAGAAAACGATAGCATCCATCTCATCGAAACATCGAGACACCTTTGCCTCTATCAGAGTACCCTCAAATTCGGCCTTAAGGAGGAGTTTTTGGCCTTGAAAGTCAGAGAACATCATCCGCTGCTATTGTTCGGACAAGTTTCTGAACCCATTGGCACTTCCTATTGAAGAAAATTCTTGAGATTATGTTTCTTATAGACATTAGCCCCCCTGGTAGGGACAAACAACCATTCTGCAGATGCTCTATGATCCGGGCAATCTCATTTGGCCGTATGAAAAAAATCCAGCGGCTATATGCCTTATTCTCCTTGGTTTCGCCAGATGGCATGCAGTAACTCATGCGCGTGAAAGCCAAGAACAAAAGGGCATTCCTGGCATCGATCAAATAGATATGTGGAAACAATATCTCCACTACAGTGGACAATAAATTTTGGGGCAGTCAGGCAAAAAGGGTCACGGGAAAGTGAAGTACTTTCAGGGACTACCATAGAATGGACTGATGTTCACTAAAACGGTCATATCTTTGTCATTCGGAGTCCGTGTCGGATCCGCAAGTACTCAAACTACTCGTGGAGAGCGTGTGAATCCAGAAAATACTCCCTGCTTGTGCTACGATGCCTGGGGTACCCTCAAATTCGGCTTTAAGCATGACTTTTTGGCCCTGAAAGTCAAAGAACATCATTCGCCGCTGTTTTTGGACAAGTTTCTGAACCCATTGGCACTTCCTTTTGAAGAAAATTCGAGAGATTATGTTGCTTATAGACATTAGCTCCCCTGGTAGGGACAAACGTACCTTTCTGCAGATGCTCTATGATCCGGGCAATCTCATTTGGTCATAAATTGAAAAAATCCAGCGGCTATGTGCCTTATTCTCCTTGTTTTCGCCGGTTGGCATGCTGTAACTCATGCGCGTGAAAGCCAAGAACAAAAGGGCATTCCTGGCATTGGTCAATATATATGTGGAAACAATATATCCACTATAGAGGACAAGAAATTTCGGGGCGGTCAGGCCAAAAGCGCACGGGAAAATGAAGTACTTTCAAGGACAACCATATAATGGATCGATGTTCACTAAAACGGTCATAACTTTGTCATTCGGAGTCCGTGTTGGACCCACAAGTACTCAAACTGCTCGCTGCGAGCGGGCGAATCCAGAAAATACCACCTTGTTGCGCCAGGAGGCCCGGAGTACACTCAAATTTGGCCTTAAGCATGACATTTTGGCCGTGAAAGTCAAAGAACATCATTCGCCGCTGTTTTTCGGACAAGTTTCTAAACCCATTGCCACTTCCTTTTGAAGGAAATTTGAGAGATTATGTTGCTTTGAGACGTTAGCCCCCTGGTAGGGACAAACGTACCTTTCTGCAGATGCACTATGATCCGAGCAATCTCATTTGGCGTAAATTGAAAAGAATCCAGCGGCTATATGCCTTATTCTCCTTGTTTTCGCTGCATGGCATGTTGTAACTCATGTGCGTGAAAGCCAAGAACAAAAGGGCATTCGTGGAATCGGTCAATATATATGTGGAAACAATATGTCCACTATAGAGGACAAGAATTTTCAGGGCGGTCAAGCAAAAAGGGTCACGGGAAAATGAAGTACTTTCAGGGACTGCCATAGAATGGACCGATGTTCACAAAAACGGTCATAACATTGTCATTCGGAGTCCGTGTCGGATCCACAAGTACTCAAACTACTCGCGGCGAGCGAGCGAATCCAGAAAATACTCCCTAATTGCACTAGGAGGCCTGGAGTACCCTCAAATTCGGACTTAAGCATGACTTTTTGGCCGTGAAAGTCAAAGAACATCATTCGTCGCTGTTTTTCGAACAAGTTTCTGAACCCATTGGCACTTCCTTTTGAAGGAAATTTGAGAGATTATGTTGCTTATAGACATTAGCCCCCCTGGTAGGGACAAACGTACCTTTCTGAAGATGCTCTATGATCCGGGCATTCTCATTTGGTCATAAATTGAAGAAAATCCAGCGGCTATTGGCCTTATTCTCCTTGTTTTCGCCGGATGGCATGCTGTAACGCATGCGCGTGAAAGCCAAGAACAAAAGGGCATTCCTGGCATCGGTCAATATATATGTGGAAACAATATCCCCACTATAGGGGACAAGAAATTTCGGGGTGGTTAGGCAAAAAGCGCACAGGAAAATGGACTACTTTCAAGGACTACCATAGAATGGACCAATGTTCACTAAAACGGTCATAACTTTGTCATTCAGAGTTCGTGTCGGACCCACAAGTACTCAAACTGCTCGCGGCGAGAATGTGAATCCAGAAAATACTCCCTGCTTGCGCCAGGAGGCCTGGAGTACCCTGAAATTCGGCCTTAAGAAGGACTTTTTTGCCCTGAAAGTCAAAGAACATCATTTGCCACTGTTTTTCGGACAAGTTTCTGAACCCATAGCCACTTCCTTTTGAAGGAAATTCGAGAGATTATGTTGCTTATAGACATTAGCCCCCTGGTAGGGACAAACGTACCTTTTTGCATATACTCTATGATCCGGGCAATCTCATTTGGTCATAAATTGAAAAAATCCAGCGGCTATATGCCTTATTCTCCTTGTTTTCGCCGGATGGCATGCTATAACTCATGCGTGTCAAAGCTAAGAACAAAAGGGAATTCCTGGAATCGGTCAATATATATGTTGAAATGATATCTCCACTATTGAGGACAAGAAATTTCGGGGCGGTCAGGCAAAAAGCGCACGGGAAAATGAAGTACTTTCAAGGACTGCCATAGAATAGACATATGTTCACTAAAACGGTCATAACATAGTCATTCGGAGTCCGTGTCCGACCCACAAGTACCCAAACTACTCGCAGCAAGCGTGCGAATCCAGATAATACTCCCGGCTTGCGCTAGGTGGCCCGGAATACCCTCAAATTCGGACTTAAGCAAGACTTTTTGGCTCTGAAAGACAAAGAACATCATTCGCCGCTATTTTTTGGACAAGTTTCTGAACCCATTGGCACTTCCTTTTGAAGGAAATTCAAGAGATTATGTTGCTTATATACATTTGCCCCCTGGTAGGGACAACCATACCTTTGTGCAGATGCTCTATGATCTGGGCAATTTCAGTTGGTCGTAAACTGAAGAAAATCCAGCGGCTATTTGCCTTATTCTCCTTGTTTTCACCGGATGGCATGATGTAACTCATGCGTGTGAAAGCCAAGAACAAAATGGCATTCGTGGAATCGGTCAATATATATGTGGAAACAATATCTCCACTATAGAGGACAAGAAATTTCAGGGCGTTCAGGCAAAAAGGGTCACGGGAAAATGGAGTACTTTCACAGACTGTCATAAAATGGAGCGATGTTAGCTAGAACGGTCATTAACTTTGTCATTCGGAGTCCGTGTCGGATCCACAAGTACTCAAACTGTTCCCGGCTAGCGTGCGAATATAGAAAATACTCCCTACTTGCACCAGGAGGCCTGGAGTACTGATGCGGAGCATCCCTCGCTCATCCCCATGGACGTGCCTACATCTCCCTCGACACCACTTGGACCCATGACACGAGCCCGAGCTAAGGCCATTGAAGATAAGGTGAACTCGCTCCTCTCCGAACTTCCTATTCCTACTCACGAGACATGGCTACTACCTCATTCAGAAACTCTGTGTGTTATCAGGTGCCTGGAAACGAGCCCCGAAGCAGCTACATCCAAGAGCCAAGACGGCGAGGACCCCAATCATGATGAACAAGAAGAAGAGCTGCCTCAAAGCTACAAGCGTCGGACGACCGACAGTGTCCGGACGTCCGACGAGTCCCAGGACACGGACGACCGGACCCCTCCGGACGTCCGACACGTTGCCACCCGAACCAAATCTACGGACGTCCGGAGCGGACCGGACGACCGGACGCCAAGCACCAGAACCGAAACTATGGACGTCCGAGCACGCCCGGACGACCGGACCCTCCTGAAGCCCCGGACGACCGACCCCCTACGGACGACCGACGCGCCTACACCCGAGCTGAAACAACGGATGTCCGAGCCCGCCCGGACGACCGGACCGTCACGAGCCTCCGGACGTCCGACGCCTTCCGGACGTTCGACTCCTGAGTGACCAAACCTGTGGGCTGGAGCCCTTGTACCCCTTCATTTTGACTTCCATTTGCACTAAGACTATAAATAGGACACCCCCACCTCCTTGTACGGGCAATATTGGATTAGCTCATATTTGTGAGAGAGCCTTTGCTCATCCACTTGGATACTTCTCCTCGGAGTTCAGGACCTCTTCGGAGAAGATCCCCCAAGCGGATTCAAGACCCCTCTTGAGGGAAGACCATCAAGACCTTCGTTAGGAGATGAACTGTCCTTTGTATCCTTACCTTTGTTGATTGTGGATCATATGTACGTCTTTGTGTTCGGTGATCTAGCACTCGTGTGATCTATTCTTTGTCGGTTTCGTGATTCTCTCTCGTCCTCCCCGTGATTTCCCCTTTGTGCTTCCGCGTGTTCTTCGTGTTTCTCCCGTGGGATTCCTCCAAACGTGAAAGATCATCCACTTAGGGTCTTGCCCTACATCATCTTGGTATCATGAGCCATGGTTGATCACGATTTTGGAGCCCCTACCCCGTGTTTTCTAGCTTGATTTTGTTGTTTTCGTCCTAATTCCAAAAATTCCCCACCAAAAATAGCCCCAAATTTTTTTTGTGATTTGTTTGTGAGTTGAGATTTTGTTGGATTTGGTCCATGGATTTCTATTGCTGCGTGTGGATCTAGCCCTTTTCCATCCATCAAACCGCTCGATTTCGACCTCACCATCTTCTTCTTCCCCGGAGTTTTTCGCAGTTCCTCTCCCCGAGCCCGATTTTCGCCCAGGCTCCGGACGACCGGAAAAGGCCGGACGTCCGACGAAGTCCGGACGACCGTAAACTCACGGACGTCCATGAAACCCTGACGAAACTGAAGTTCGACAGTTCCCCACCTCCACATTACCACATTCCACCACATCTTCCAAACCCACATACACAAACATCTTCCACGATACCTCCGATGACGATTTTGACACATTTTGGTCCTTGAGATTTTGAGTTGTGGATTCCATATCCTTTTGTGTTTCGGCTATCTAGGTACGGTTGACGTCATCACTACCATGGCTCATCTTCCCAAGGGTCTCATCATCGCAAGGACGGTAACTTTGACGACATCTTTGTCATACCTTGCAATTGCATTGATACCCACATGTCCCTACTTTTGCGTAGCTTACCCATCGAGACTAGCCGTTGAGTATTGCTGGCAACGTGACTTGTGCACATTAGTGATCATACTCCATATAGCATACATATTATACCATGCATATCTTGAGATCAACTTGTGTGTCACAAAGTTGTCATCGCATACGCAATTGCTACCTTGGTTCGTGAAGTTTTGCATGAGAAAAGAGATCAAAAGTGAAAGAGCCACCCAAGCTTTTAAGCAAAGAGGAAAGATAAGCAAAGAGCTTATGAGCAAGAACCATAGCATCATACTACATTAAGATTGTCATATTGGATCATCTTGGATCATTGCACCGAAATACCATACATATAGCATAATTGGGATAGAGATAGTTGCATTTTTGCCTAGTAGGTTGTGCACAAGTTTGCGTATCCGCCTATTGTGCAATCGTGCTAGCGTCTCTCTAGAATTGTGCAACAAGAGCATTTTCGTGGTTTCCACATTTTGGCTCAATTTTCGATTGCACAATCCCACTTATCTATTTGCGTGTGTGTTTCCGTGTACCCATACTTGCTTGGTCTACTTGTTGCATTTGCAAATTTGTGAATCTTTTCCAACATTATTAAAGCTCACTTACTATTGCATCAAATTTGTGCCACCATCCTAACCAAGCTCCACCAAAAGCTTTTACTTGTGTAGGTGTGAGAACCGACAAGAATTGGTACCAACAGTGCTATTTCATTGTCCGCATTTGAGTGAATTTGATTCATCTTCAACATCGGTCAAGGTACATTTGGTACACGTTCTTTTCCTTCTTCCACTTACATTTTACTTGGTATGATGGATAGGCCAAGTTCTTCTACAAATCCACCTCTTATCGAGAACGGCGACGACATGTCATCATTCGTCACAAAGAGCCACCTCTTTGGTGCTCAAAGGGCGCTACACCAAGAGCAACACGCTATGAGCGATCGCATTGACAACCTCGCCACCGACTTGCGACTCTCCGAGCAACGTACAAGAGACTACTTCGACGACAAGTTCGACTCTCACAAGCAAGAAAATGATGCAAGAATGGACGAGATCCGCGCCTTGATGAGGAACCGGCATCATTCCACTTCTTCCTCCTCAAGACGGAGCCGCTCGAGTCGACACTCCGATGACACCTTCTCCGGCTCAAGTACACCGTCATCGACTATTCTTCGACGAGCCGTGCGTCAAGACCATCATGCATCTTGGACCCCACTACAAGACAAGCATTCACAAGAGCAAGTCGATGAGCAAGTCCCTCGTACTCAATCAAACCAAGTGGCTTTTGCTCAAGCTCAAGAACGACAACGACTACGGCACCAAGAAGAAGAACGAGCGCATCTACAACAAGAAAAACAAGACGCCGAGGCTCAACGTCTTCAACAACAACAACGTGAAGCGCAAGCTCTTGAGGCGCAACGTGCCCTTCAAGAATCAAGTCGAGCCATCGCCAACCGCAACCGCGAACTGTGCAATCAAGAGGAAGCTCTTCGAGAAGAAATCCAAGAGAGGAACTACCTACCACGTGTGCAACATCAAGCTCCTCAAGCACGTCAAGCTCCTCTTCCACCTCAAGTTCAACAAGAGCAAGTTGATCATGGACTTCCTCCGCGCCAAGAGCAACATGAGGATGACTATCCCCCACGTCAAGGACGTCATCATCACCATCGCCAACAACACAATGAAGAGCAACGCTATGGCAAGCTCAAGTTCACAATGCCCAAGTTCAAAGGAAGCAATGATCCGGAAGAGTACCTCTCATGGGCATTGAAGGTCGACAAAATCTTTCGTTTGCACAACTATGAGGAAGAGAAGAAGATCGCTATGGCATCACTTGAGTTCCAAGACTATGTTCTCATATGGTGGGAACAAGTACTTGAACGCCGTGAAGCAAGAGGTGAACCTCCAATCACCACTTGGGCTCAAATGAAGGATGTCATGCGGGCATGCTTTCTACCAACCTACTACAACCGCGATCTCTTCAAGAAGCTACAACTCCTCACGCAAGGAAGATGATGAGCAAACAATGGCACGTTTCTTGAATGGACTCAATCATCCCATCAAGAAGATCGCCGACTTCCAACCATATTCCAACCTCATTGAGCTCGTGCATCAAGCAACCAAGGCGGAACGTCAAGTGCAAGATGACTTCAAGTACGCCAAGTACTCATCCAAGACCTACGGCTTCTCCAACATCCAAGCTTCAACGACTCCTCCAACATCTACGTCAACAAAACCTGCTCCAAGCAACGACGACAAATCAAGTTACAAGAAAAATCCGACAAGTTCAAGTCGTCTTCCTCCTACTACAAGCAACTTCAAGCCGCGTGCTTCATCATCTACTCCGACCGATGAGACCGTCAAAACAAGCTCCTTCAAGTGTTTCACTTGCGGCGGCTGAGGCCACAAGTCCTATGAATGCACGAATAAGCGCACCATGATCCTCAACGACGACGGCACATATGACTCAATGAGTGAAGAGGAGATGGAAGCCCTTGAGCAAGTGGCCATGCACCAGCGCGTGAACGACGATGAAGATGATCATGTCTTTTGTGATGAGGATTCGAGCCCCGCTCTCGTTGTCTCGAAAGTCTTGACACTTCAACATCAACAAGAAGAAGACCAAAGATGCCACATCTTCCACACAAAGGCCGGCATCAATGGAAGGTCCGTCAAGGTCATCATCGATGGAGGTAGTTGCCACAACTTGGCAAGTGAAGAACTATGTTCAAAACTTCAATTGGTCAAGAGGAAGCACCCTCACCCCTACAAGGTTCAATGGCTAAGTGACTCCGGCACTATACGAGTCGAGCATACGGTCCAAGTCTCTTTCAAAATAGGTGCTTATGAAGACACTTTGGAATGTGATGTGGTCCCAATGACCGTTTGCCACCTCCTTCTTGGTCGACCATGGCAATTCGACCGTGGTGTCATCCACAATGGGCGCACCAATCACTATAGCTTCAAGATGAAAGGGAAGGAGTATGTGCTATGACCTATGTCTCCTAGTCAAGTGATAGCCGACAAGCAAGCCACCCACCATGGAGAGAAGAGTGAGAAAGTGACCCACCCAAAAGTGAGTGAGAACCACAAGCCAATTATGAGCGCCTCTTCGCCTAGAGAGAAAAACCTCATCCTATTTGCCACCAAAAGTGAGATAAGAGAAGTGTGTGAGAACCCATCGAGTGTGATACACTTTGTCCTTGTGTGCAAGGATGGAGAACCAAAATCTAACACTTCTCACGAGGTACCTTTAGTGTTTCAATCTATTTTGCAGGAATTCCAAGATGTTTTCCCCAATGAGCTACCTCCGGGTCTACCTCCACTTCGAGGCATTGAGCATCGAATCGACCTCATCCCCGGAGCGCCACTTCCAAACAAGCTCCTTACCGTGTCAACCCCGAAGAGACAAGGGAAATCCAACAGCAAGTACAACAACTCATCGACAACGGTCATGTACGTGAAAGCCTAAGCCCTTGTGCCGTTCCCGTTATACTTGTGCCTAAGCCCAATGGAAGTTTCCGCTTGTGTTCTGATTGTAGACCTATAAATGCTATTACCGTTCGCTATAGGCATCCCATTCCTCGCTTAGATGATATGCTTGATGAACTTAGCGGAGCCAACTTTTTCTCAAAAATTGACCTTAAAAGTGGCTATTATCAAATTCGCATTCAAGAAGGTGATGAATGGATAACCGCTTTCAAAACCAAATTTGGCTAATATGAGTGGTTAGTGATGCCTATGGGTTTGTCCGAAGCTCCCGGAACTTTCGTGCGTCTTATGCATCATGTGCTTAGACCTTACATAGGAGTCTTCGTTGTGGTTTACTTTGATGATATTCTTGTGTTTAGTAAAACAATGAAAGACCATATTAATCATGTTAAATCTGTTTTGCAAACCCTTCGCAAGGAAAGCCTTTATGCAAATTTGAAAAAATGCATGTTTGGTGTTAACAAAGTGGTTTTCTTGGGATTTGTTGTCTCTTCAAAAGGTGTTCATGTTGACGAAACTAAAATTGAGGCAATTAAAACTTGGCCCCAACCAACCAATTTGCAACAAGTGCGTAGTTTCCTTGGCCTTGCATGATTTTATCACCTATTTGTGAAAAACTTTAGCACAGTTGCCGCTCCTTTGCATACCTTGAGTAAGAAGAATGCTCCTTTTGTTTGGGGATCTTTGCAATCCACCGCTTTTGATGAACTCAAGTCTTTGCTTACTCATGCCCCGATTCTTGCTTTGCCCAATTTTGACAAAACTTTTGAGGTTCATTGTGATGCAAGTGGCACCGGAATTGGCGGAGTTTTGATGCAAGAAAAATGAGCCATTGCTTATTTTAGTGAAAAACTCTCCGGTGCTCAACTTAATTATCCCATCTATGACAAAGAATTGTATGCTTTAGTGCGTGTGCTACATGTTTGGGAACATTATCTTAGACCTCATGAGTTTGTCATCCATACCGATCATGAAGCGCTTAAATACCTAAAAGGTCAAACTATGTTAAACAAGCGTCATGCCAAATGGAGTGAATTTATTGAATCTTTCCCTTATGTGATCAAGTACATTAAGGGTAAAGAAAACGTTGTTGCGGATGCACTTTCACGCATATGCATGCTTGTCACTACACTTGAGCTGAATGTTATTGGTTTTGAGCACATCAAAGACTTGTATGAGCATGATCCTTCTTTTGTTAATCCTTACACTAAGTGTTTGACACACACGTCTTGGGAACGATACTACCTAAAGGATGATTATCTTATGAGAGCTAACAAACTTTGCATTCCCGAGTCTTCTCTTCGTTTGCTCCTTTTGCAAGAGGCTCATGGAGGCGGACTCATGGGACACTTCGGACGCGACAAGACTTTCGCCATGCTCTCCAAGAACTACTTTTGGCCCAAGATGTTTCGTGATGTCTCACGCTTCACCAACCGTTGCTCTACATGTCGCAAAGCTAAGTCAAAAGCTCAATCCCATGGCCTTTACATGCCACTTCCTATTCCTTATCAACCTTGGGAAGACATTAGCATGGATTTTGTACTTGGTTTGCCTAGAACTCAAAATGGCAAGGATTCCGTCTTTGTTGTTGTGGACAGATTTTCTAAGATGGCACATTTTATTCCTTGCAACAAGATAGACGATGCTTCACATATTGCTAATTTCTTTTGTAGGGAAATCTTGCGACTTCATGGATTGCCAAAGATGATTGTCTCCGATCGTGACGTCAAGTTCTTGAGTTACTTTTGGAAGACACTATGCGCCAAGCTCGGCATCAAGCTATTGTTCTCTTCGGCATACCATCCTCAAACCGACGGCCAAACGGAGGTGACAAACCGTACACTCTCGACTCTACTTCGCGTGTTGATCAAGAAGAACATCAAGGAGTGGGAAGAGTGTCTACCCATCGCCGAGTACGCCTACAACCGTGCAAGACATTCCACGACCGGCAAGTCCCCCTTCGAGGTCGTCTACGGCTTCAACCCTTTGTCCCCATTGGACATTTACCTCTTCCTCTACAAGAGCAAACCAACCTCGACGCAAGCGCTCGTGCACGCTACATCAAGAAGATGCATGAAGATACAAGGCACACCATCGAGCGCCAAGTACAACGACTAACGACCAAGCTCAACATCAACAAGCAACCCATGGTATTCAACATTGGTGATCTAGTGTGGCTACATCTTCGCAAGGACCACTTCCCCAACGAATGCAAGTCCAAGCTTCTACCACGCGCCGATGGACCTTTGAAGGTTCTAGCACGCTACAACGACAACGCCTACAAGATCGACCTACCACGAGACAAGTACAACGTGAGCGACATCTTCAACGTCAAGGACCTCGCACCTTTCCATGGTGATGCACCTTTTGATCCGAGGTCGGATCTCTCCCAAGGGGGGGAGATGATGCGGAGCATCCCTCGCTCATCCCCATGGACGTGCCTACATCTCCCTGGACACCACTTGGACCCATGACATGAGCCCGAGCTAAGGCCATTGAAGATAAGGTGAACTCGCTCCTCTCCGAACTTCCTATTCCTACTCACGAGACATGGCTACTACCTCATTCAGAAACTCTGTGTGTTATCAGGTGCCTGGAAACGAGCCACGGAGCAGCTACATCCAAGAGCCAAGACGGCGAGGACCCCAATCATGATGAACAAGAAGAAGAGCTGCCTCAAAGCTACAGGCGTCGGACGATCGACAGTGCCCGGACGTCCGACGAGTCCCAGGACACGGACGACCGGACCCCTCCGGACGTCCGACACGTCGCCACCCAAACCAAATCTACGGACGTCCGGAGCGGACCGGACGACCGGACACCAAGCACCAGAACCGAAACTACGGACGTTCGAGCGCGCCCGGATGACCGGACCCTCCTGAAGCCCCGGACGACCGACCCCCTACGGACGACCGACGCGCCTACACCCGAGCTGAAACAACGGACGTCCCAGCCCGCCCGGACGACCGGACCGTCACGAGCCTCCGGATGTCCGACGCCTTCCGGACGTCCGACTCCTGAGTGACCAAACCTGCGGGCTGGAGCCCTTGTACCCCTTCGTTTTGACTTCCATTTGCACTAAGACTATAAATAGGACACCCCCACCTCCTTGTACGGGCAGCATTGGATTAGCTCATATTTGTGAGAGAGCCTTTGCTCATCCACTTGGATACTTCTCCTCGGAGTTCAGGACCTCTTCGGAGAAGATCCCCCAAGCGGATTCAAGACCCCTCTTGAGGGAAGACCATCAAGACCTCCGTTAGGAGATGAACTGTCCTTTGTATCCTTACCTTTGTTGATTGTGGATCATATGTACCTCTTTGTGTTCGGTGATCTAGCACTCGTGTGATCTATTCTTTGTCGGTTTCGTGATTCTCTCTCGTCCTCCCCGTGATTTCCCCTTTGTGCTTCCGCGTGTTCTTCGTGTTTCTCCCGTGGGATTCCTCCAAACGTGAAAGATCATCCACTTAGGGTCTTGCCCTACATCAAGTACCTTCAAATTCGGCCGCAAGCATGACTTTTTGGCCGTGAAAGTTAAAGAACATCATTCGTCGCTGTTTTTCGGACAAGTTTCTGAACCCATAGGCACTTCCTTTTGAAGGAAATTTGAGAGATTATGTTGCTTATAGACATTAGCCCCCCTGGTAGGGACAAACTTACCTTTCTGCAGATGCTCTATGATCTGGGCAACCTCATTTGGTTTTAATTGAAAAAATCCAGCGGCTATATGCCTTATTCTCCTTCTTTTCGCCGGATGGCATGCTGTAACTCATGCGCGTGAAAGCCAAGAACAAAAGGGCATTCCTGGCATCGATCAATATATATGTGGAAACAATATCTCCACTATAGAGGACAAGAAAATTTCAGGGCGGTCAGGCAAAAAGGGTCACGGGAAAATGAAGTACTTTCAGCGACTGCATAGATTGGACCGATGTTCACTAAAACAGTCATAACTTTGTCATTTGAAGTGTGTGTTGGATCCATAAGTACTCAAACTGGTCGCGGCTAGCATGCGAATCCAGAAAATACTCCCTACTTGCACCAGGAGGCCTGGAGTACCCTCAAATTTGGCCTTAAGCATGACTTTTTAGCCGTGAAAGTCAAAGAACATCATTCGCCATTGTTTTTCGGACAAGTTTCTGAACCCATTGGCACTTCCTTTTGAAGGAAATTTGAGAGATTATGTTGCTTATAGACATTAGCCCCCCTGGTAGGGACAAATGTACCTTTCTGCAGATGCTCTATGATCCGGGCAACCTCATTTGGTCCTAACGGGCCGTAAAATACTCCCCGCTTGCACCAAGAGGCCCGGAGTACCCTCAAAAATTGGCCATAAGCAGGACTTTTTGGCCGTGAAAGTCAAAGAACATCATTCGTCGCTGTTTTTCGGAAATGTTTCTGAACCCATTGGCCCTTCCTTTTGAAGGAATTTGAGAGATTATATTGCTTATAGACATAAGCCTCCCCGGTAGGGACAAATGTACCTTTATGCAGATGCTCTATGATCTGGTCATCCTAATTTGGTCGTAAATTGACAAAATCCAGTGGCTATATACCTTATTCTCCTTGTTTTCGCCAGATGGCATGTTGTAACTCATGCGCGTGAAAGCCAATAACAAAAGGGCATTCCTGGCATCGGTCAATATATATGTGGGAACAATATCTCCACTATAGAGGACAAGAAATTTTGGTGCGGTCAGGCAAAAACGGTCACAGGAAATTGAAGTACTTTCAGGGACTGCCATAAAATGGACCGATGTTCACTAAAACGGTCATAACTTTGTCATTCGGAGTCCGTGTCGGATCCACAAGTACTCAAACTGCTCGCGGCGAGCGTGCAAATCCAGAAAATACTCCGTAGTTGCACCAGGAGGCATGGAGTACCCTAGAATTCGGCCTTAAGCGGGACTTTTTGGCCCTTAAAGTCAAAGAACATCATTCGCCGCTGTTTTTCGGACAAGTTTCTGAACCCATAGCCACTTCCTTTTGAAGGAAATTCGAGAGATTATGTTGCTTATAGACATTAGCCCCCTGGTAGGGACAAATGTACTTTTTTGCATATACTCTATGATCCGGGCAATCTCATTTGGTCGTAAATTGAAAAAATCCAGCGGCTATATGCCTTATTCTCCTTGTTTTCGCTGCATGGCATGTTGTAACTCATGCGCGTCAAAGCTAAGAACAAAAGGGAATTCCTGGCATCGGTCAATATATATGTTGAAATGATATCTCCACTATTGAGGACAAGAAATTTCGGGGCGGTCAGGCAAAAAGCGCACGGGAAAATGAAGTACTTTCAAGGACTGTCAGAGAATGGACATATGTTCACTAAAATGGTCATAACATTGTCATCCAGAGTCCGTGTCTGACCCACAAGTACCCAAACTGCTCGTAGCGAGCGTGCGAATCACGATAATACTCCCCGCTTGCGCTAGGAGGCCCGGAATACCCTCAAATTCGGACTTAAGCAAGACTTTTTGCCCCTGAAAGTCAAAGAACATCATTCGCCGTTGTTTTTCGGACAAGTTTCTGAACCCATTGGCACTTCCTTTTGAAGGAAATTCGAGAGATTATGTCGCTTATATACATTTGCCCCCTGGTAGGGACAAACGTACCTTTCAGCAGATGCTCTATGATCTGGGCAATCTCATCTGGTCGTAAATTGAAGAAAATCCAGCGGCTATTTGCCTTATTCTCCTTGTTTTCGCCGGATGGCATGCTGTAACTCATGCGTGTGAAAGCCAAGAACAAAAGGGCATTCGTGGAAACGGTCAATATATAAGTGGAAACAATATCTCCACTATAGAACACAAGAAATTTCGGGGTGGTCAGGCAAAAAGGGTCACGGGAAAATGGACTACTTTCACGGACTGCCATAAAATGGACCGATGTTAGCTAAAACGGTCATAACTTTGTCATTCGGAGTCCGTGTCGGATCCACAAGTACTCAAACTGCTCCCGGCTAGCGTGCAAATCTAGAAAATACTCCCTACTTGCACTAGGAGGCCTGGAGTACCCTCAAATTCGGCCTCAAGCATGATGAGGACATCAATACAATTGTTACACCCACAGCCCCTGCTGCTATACATACTGGACCAATTACTAGAGCTCGTGCACGCCAACTAAATTACCAGGTACTTTTGTTTCTTGGTAATGATTCTAATGTTCATGAGAATATGATGCTGCCTAAATTGGATACATTTGTTTTGCTTACAAATGAAGGGCCTAGCTTGGAGAAGGATGAACATTGGAGCAAGAACAAGCATGGAGATGATGGCATGCGCAAGGGAAACAAGAACGGAGTTACAAGTGATGATTTCAGGACTTTGAAGCCACCATAATGGGTGCATGAAGCCTTGGACGAAATATACAAGAAGCCACTTCATAAATTTCGTCCCGAGGCTATTTTAGGTGCTGCGTCACCTTATTATTGGGCCAGGCCCATGTAATTTCGAAATACATAACTATAGGCTATTTTTAGAGTCCGTATGTGTGGGGAAACAAGAGATAGGGTTGATTTCGGACTCCTCCACCAAGGGCCACGAAATTCCCCCCTCTTCCTCCATATATACAGCCCTTAGGGCATCGTTTAGACTTTGGGTTTTGTTTAGATTAAAAGTTCGCCATAGCTACAACTTCGCGTACTTCGTTTGTGTTCAACGACCAGACAAAGGCGTCACAGAACCCCACCTTGATCAATAAAGCTTTCATCTTATATTCGCAATATCCAGATTGCAATCTTAGTTTCTTGCTTGTTCTTCGTTTGCTCGCAGGAAACAGACCCACGTGGTCAGGTTGATCGTGCTCCGGCGTGGTCAATAACCTCTCGGAGTTGGTTTAGCGATTGCTAAGGTGCGACGTCCTCGCACGTTCGTAGTCGGATCGTCAAAGTCGACTTCCACCAAAGCGAAATCCACCATCTCATCGAAAGATGGGACACCTTTGCCTCTATCAAGTGGTATCAGATTTCCAGGTTGCTCGGTGAGATTTTACAGTTTTTCGTAGTTTAGATCGAGTCTGTTCTTTATACCTATAGTCCACGAAAAAGCCACAAAAAAAATTAGGGTTAGTTCATCATATCCGAACCGATCTGAGCCTTTGCATAATCTTTTTAGGGTTTTTGCTTTGTTGAATTTGCGGTTGCATCGTCGTGTCTAGTTGCTGGTCTTAGAGTCTAGTCTTTTAGAGTTTCGAGTTCTGGTCATAAGTTGTCACGCCGCCGCCGCACCATCATCATTGCCCCTGCCATCTACCACCACCGCTCCGAATCCGTATCCATATACCACCACCAATCCGTGTCCATATACCACCACCGATCCATATCCATATACTACCACCGCTACCACCACCGCTGCCATATACCACCACCATATATCCACCACCAATCCGAGTTCCTTGCTTATTAGGGTTGTTTTCGAGATCCATCTAGATTCCGATTCGTGTTTCCTTGTCGGAGTCGGGTAGCCACGCTCCGTTTCGGCCCAAAATTTTTCGAAAACGCATTTTTCGAAAAAATTTCTGGCTATCCTATTTTTAGGTGTTTCTGAGTGTTTTGAGACAGGTGCCATTATAGGAAGTTTTTTTTGACCCGTTTCCAGTTTTTGGGTCCGGGCAGTCGAAAAAAAAAAATTGGTCGAAAAAATTTCGTGCCCATCTTGTCCGTTTGAGCTAGGAAGAGTTTTGAGACACTCGCCATTATAGTGATTTTTCGCAAAAAAAAAAAGCAGCGCAAAAAAGAAAAAAGAGCGCAAAAAAAAAAGAGCGAAAAAAAAAATTTCAGAGTGTGCTTTTCCCTTGTTTACGTGCCGCGCCGTGATTTTGTTAGTGTTCTAGGCTCGCGTCTCTAGTACGGTCTAGCCTAGGACCAGCACAGTACCGTCGTTGAGCGTTTATTCAACTTTGCATCTCTGAATTGATTATTGCTGACCCTTTTTTGCTACCATATTATAAGCCTTCCCAGCTCCACATACATCTACGTCGTGCGTTTGACTCTCCCTGGTAATCGCTCTATCCAAGCTTTGAGAGTTTTTGACTACAACGGTTGCCGATCACCGCCTGCTGCTGGGTAAGAACTGGTAAGAATTTGAGACTTGCTTGACGGATTTGTGACACCCACCACCACCACTTGTTCGTAGTCTGTAGGATCATATTCTTGTGTGTTTCTATTGCTGCTAACCATGCCAGGATCACAAGCCGACGAGATTGACTGGGAGAATTTATCGAACAAGGAGCTTCATGATAAGTTTCAGCAAATGATGACTGAACAGGTGCAAGATGTGCTGAACAATTTTGAAGAGGCCATGGAGAAGATCACTGGCCTTGAGAAGACGTTCGAAACAAAGCTCGATAACAAGTTTAATGAATTGCTCGCGCGTCTTCCACCACCACCACCCGCTGCACCTAACGCACCTCTCCAACAACAACAACAACGACTACCTCCACGTCGCGAAGCAGACCTCCGCCGAGCAAGCCGTGTTCCTCTTGCGTTTGGCCAAACTGTTGGTGCTGCTGTTGCTACTTCTGTGGCTCCTGCTGCTGATGCGGAGGAGGATGATTATGTGGGAGATTATGAGGATGAGGTTGATCAAAATCAACACTACGTGCAGCCACCTGTACCACCACCAGCAGGTCGACCTCAGGTATATATTCGTAATGGTAGGCCTGCACCACCACCTCAGGTACGAGATGATGTCCATATTCCTAAACTGAAATTGAATATTCCACCATTTGAGGGTAGATATGTTCCTGATATATATCTTACTTGGGAGTTAGAAACTGAACAACGATTTACATGTTTACAATATCCTGAGGAGAGACGAGTTGCTGCTGCTGTTTGTGCTTTCACTAGTTTTGCATGTGTATGGTGGTCTGAACATTGTAGATTATATCCTATTCCAACTACTTGGGCTGCTTTGAAAACTGCTATACGTACGCGTTGGGTTCCACCATATTATCAACGTGAATTGCTTCAAAAATTGCAGCGTTTAAGACAAGGGAAAAATTCTGTAGAAGAATATTACCAGGAATTACAAACTGGCATGATTAGATGTGGTATTGTTGAGGAGAATGAAGCTATGCTTGCACGTTTTCTGGGTGGATTAAATAGAGAGATTCAGACCATTCTAGACTATAAGGAGTATACTAATATCACTCGTTTATTCCATCTTGCTTGTAAAGCTGAACGTGAACTGCAGGATCGACAAGCATTGGGGCGAACTAACTTTTCTGCAGGCCGACCTTCATCATGGACACCACGTGCATCTTCTACTTCAACTGCACCAGCACCTCCATCCGGTGCCACCTCCAGCCGTGATACAAGAAAACAGGCACAACCACCATTATCTGCCAAGAGCGCACCTGCGGGGCCTGCACAGCGTTCTTCTTCTTCCATGGCATCAACAGGGCACACAAGTGATATTATTTGTCGTCGTTGTAAGGGAGGAGGTCATTATGCGAGAGAATGCAAATCTCCGCGTGTGATGATTGCTACCGCGGATGGGGGATATGAGTCCGCTAGTGACTATGATGAGGAGACTTTGGCTCTTATTACACGTGAAGAACATGGTGGAGATGATTCTGATCATGAGACGCAATACATGGCTCCTGAAGACGCTGACAGGTATGAATGTTTAGTTGCTCAACGTGTTTTGAGTGTGCAGGTCACACAAGCTGAGCAAAATCAGAGGCACAATTTGTTCCATACCAAGGGAGTTGTGAAGGAACGTTCTGTGCGCGTCATCATAGACGGAGGGAGCTGCAACAACTTGGCTAGCATGGAGATGGTGGAGAAGCTTTCTCTCACCACAAGACCACATCCACATCCTTACTACATCCAATGGTTCAACAACAGCGGCAAGGTTAAGGTAACACGTACTGTTCGTGTGCATTTTAGTATCTCTACATATGCTGATTATGTTGATTGTGATGTGGTACCTATGCAAGCATGTTCCTTATTACTTGGTAGACCATGGCAATTTGATAAAAATTGATGAGGACATGACTACCTTGGATATGACCAAAAATATTGCATATATGCATATTTGTCAGGTGATTTCTAGTGCAAACTATTCAATAATCTATTTATGTTATCCAGAACAAAAATACTTCACACACTTTTGTGTTTTGTCTAATTGCAGGTGTATGGGACATTTGTACAATCCACATATGAAGATAAGGAAGAAAGAGATGTTTATTTGCTGTCCAAAAAGTTCTCTCACGTCACTTTTGGCCCAAGAGAAGATAGAGTCCAAGTCTCTCACGTTCTGGATTCAGATTCGGACTGCACAGACACACCTGACTCAAAACGCACACAAGTTTTTCATACGGACTCCGAATTGGGTGATTCTTTTTTTGTTGGAAACTAGATTTCGTGCACTTTCCAACCCAATGGAATCACCTTCAAATTCGTCCGGAGCGTTGAGTTGTGGACGAAACAATCTGATGCTGCAGCAGAATCCGAGTCAAACTACAAGTCCAAAGGTGTTACATCACCTCCACTTGGGCCCATTGGCCTTGTACGACCTAGATTTAGTTTTAGGCTGCCTTGGGACGTCCTCCCACCTCCTTGGCCGCCACCCCTTGCTCCTATATAAGTAGATCCATCTAGTAGCTTTTCCTTGGGATTTGTTTAGTTAAAAGTTAGCCATTGCAACTTCGTGTACTTCGTTTGTGTCCAACGACCAGACCAAGACCGCTTACGGATCCCCACCATTATCAATACCTCATATATATTTGCAATATTCAGATTGCTTTATCATATTCTTGCTCGTTCTTCGATTGCTTGCAGGAATAGACCTTCGTGGTCAGGCTGACCGTGCTTCCGGCATCGTCAGTAACCTCAGGAGATTGGTTTAGCGATTGCTAAGGCGCAACGTCGTCCACGTTTGTAGTCGGATCGTCAAAGTCATCTTGATAGAGGCAAAGGTGTCCCGTCTTTCGATGAGATGGTGGATTTCGCTTTGGTGGAAGTCGACTTTGACGATCCGACTACGAACGTGCGAGGACGTCGCGCCTTAGCAATCGCTAAACCAACTCCGAGAGGTTATTGACCACGCCGGAGCACGATCAACCTGACCACGAGGGTCTGTTTCCTGCGAGCAAACGAAGAACAAGCAAGAAACTAAGATTGCAATCTGGATATTGCGAATATAAGATGAAAGCTTTATTGATCAAGGTGGAGTTCTGTGACGCCTTTGTCTGGTCGTTGAACACAAACGAAGTACGCGAAGTTGCAGCTATGGCGAACTTTTAATCTAAACAAAACCCAAAGTCTAAACGATGCCCTAAGGGCTGTATATATGGAGGAAGAGGGGGGAATTTCGTGGCCCTTGGTGGAGGGGTCCGAAATCAACCCTATCTCTTGTTTCCCCACACATACGGACTCTAAAAATAGCCTATACTTATGTATTTCGAAATTACATGGGCCTGGCCCAATAATAAGGTGACGCAGCACCTAAAATAGCCTCGGGACGAAATTTATGAAGTGGCATCTTGTATATTTCGTCCAAGGCTTCATGCACCCATTATGGTGGCTTCAAAGTCCTGAAATCATCACTTGTAACTCCGTTCTTGTTCCCCTTGCGCATGCCATCATCTCCATGCTTGTTCTTGCTCCAATGTTGATAGAGGCAAAGGTGTCCCGTCTTTCGATGAGATGGTGGATTTCGCTTTGGTGGAAGTCGACTTTGACGATCCGACTACGAACGTGCGAGGACGTCGCGCCTTAGCAATCGCTAAACCAACTCCGAGAGGTTATTGACCACGCCGGAGCACGATCAACCTGACCACGAGGGTCTGTTTCCTGCGAGCAAACGAAGAACAAGCAAGAAACTAAGATTGCAATCTGGATATTGCGAATATAAGATGAAAGCTTTATTGATCAAGGTGGGGTTCTGTGACGCCTTTGTCTGGTCGTTGAACACAAACGAAGTACGCGAAGTTGCAGCTATGGCGAAATTTTAATCTAAACAAAACCCAAAGTCTAAACGATGCCCTAAGGGCTGTATATATGGAGGAAGAGGGGGGGAATTTCGTGGCCCTTGGTGGAGGGGTCCGAAATCAACCCTATCTCTTGTTTCCCCACACATACGGACTCTAAAAATAGCCTATACTTATGTATTTCGAAATTACATGGGCCTGGCCCAATAATAAGGTGACGCAGCACCTAAAATAGCCTCGGGACGAAATTTATGAAGTGGCTTCTTGTATATTTCGTCCAAGGCTTCATGCACCCATTATGGTGGCTTCAAAGTCCTGAAATCATCACTTGTAACTCCGTTCTTGTTTCCCTTGCGCATGCCATCATCTCCATGCTTGTTCTTGCTCCAATGTTCATCCTTCTCCAAGCTAGGCCCTTCATTTGTAAGCAAAACAAATGTATCCAATTTAGGCAGCATCATATTCTCATGAACATTAGAATCATTACCAAGAAACGAAAGTACCTGGTAATTTAGTTGGCGTGCACGAGCTCTAGTAATTGGTCCAGTATGTATAGCAGCAGGGGCTGTGGGTGTAACAATTGTATTGATGTCCTCATCAAATCCAGAGGAGACGAAGGAGATTATGCGTCAAGTACAAGAGCTTCTCGACAAAGGTTATATACGCGAATCCCTTAGTCCTTGTGCTGTTCCTATTATTCTAGTGCCGAAAAAGGATGGTACATCACGTATGTGTGTTGATTGTAGAGGCATTAATAATATTACTATTCGTTATCGTCATCCTATTCCTAGGCTAGATGATATGCTTGATGAATTGAGTGGCTCTACAATATTCTCCAAAGTTGATTTACGTAGTGGATACCATCAAATTCGTATGAAATTGGGAGATGAATGGAAAACCGCATTCAAAACTAAGTTTGGATTATATGAGTGGTTAGTCATGCCTTTTGGGTTAACTAATGCACCTAGTACTTTCATGAGATTAATGAACGAAGTTTTACGTGCTTTCATTGGACGATTTGTGGTAGTTTACTTTGATGACATATTGATTTATAGCAGATCTTTGGAAGAACATTTGGAACATTTACGTGCTGTTTTTATTGCTCTACGTGATGCACGTTTGTTTGGTAACCTTGGGAAGTGCACCTTTTGCACCGACCGAGTATCTTTTCTTGGCTATGTTGTTACTCCACAGGGAATTGAAGTTGATAAAGCCAAGATTGAAGCTATTGAGAGTTGGCCGCAACCCAAAACGGTCACATAAGTGAGGAGTTTTCTTGGCCTCGCTGGATTCTATAGGTGTTTTGTGAGAGATTTCAGCACCATTGCTGCACCTCTCAATGAGCTTACAAAGAAAGATGTGCCTTTTCTTTGGGGTACCGCACAGGAAGAAGCCTTCACGGTATTGAAAGATAAGTTGACACATGCTCCTTTACTCCAACTTCCTGATTTTAATAAGACTTTTGAGCTTGAATGTGATGCTAGTGGAATTGGATTAGGAGGTGTGTTATTACAAGATGGCAAACCTGTTGCATACTTTTCTGAAAAATTGAGTGGGCCTAGTCTGAATTATTCTACTTATGATAAAGAATTATATGCTCTTGTTCGGACTTTAGAAACATGGCAACATTATTTATGGCCCAAAGAATTTGTTATACATTCTGATCATGAATCATTGAAACATATTAAAAGTCAAGCTAAACTGAATCGTAGACATGCTAAATGGGTTGAATTCATTGAGACTTTTCCTTATGTCATTAAACACAAGAAGGGAAAAGAAAATGTTATTGCTGATGCTTTGTCTCGTCGCTATACTATGCTTTCGCAACTTGACTTCAAAATATTTGGTTTGGAGACCATCAAAGATCAATATGTGCATGATGCTGATTTTAAAGATGTAATGCATAATTGTAAAGAAGGAAGAATGTGGAACAAGTTTGTTGTTAACGATGGATTTGTGTTTCGTGCTAACAAGCTATGCATTCCAGCTAGCTCCGTTCGTCTTTTGTTGTTGCAGGAGGCGCATGGAGGAGGATTAATGGGACACTTTGGCGTGAAGAAGACGGAGGACGTACTTGCTACACATTTCTTTTGGCCAAAGATGAGACGGGATGTTGAGCGTTTTATTGCTCGCTGCACTACATGTCAAAAAGCTAAGTCACGCCTCAATCCTCATGGTTTATATATGCCTTTGCCTGTACCTAGTGTTCCTTGGGAGGATATATCTATGGACTTTGTTTTAGGTTTACCTCGAACAAAGAAGGGGAGGGATAGCATATTTGTTGTCGTGGATAGATTCTCGAAAATGGCACACTTTATACCATGTCATAAAAGCGATGATGCTGTTAATGTTGCTGATTTGTTTTTTCGTGAAATTATTCGCTTGCATGGTGTGCCAAATACTATTGTTTTAGATCGTGATACTAAATTTCTTAGCCACTTTTGGAGATGTTTATGGGCTAAGTTGGGGACTAAACTGCTTTTTAGTACTACTTGTCACCCCCAAACTGATGGACAAACTGAAGTAGTCAATAGAACGTTGTCTACTATGCTTAGGGCTGTTTTGAAGAATAATAAGAAAATGTGGGAGGAATGCTTGCCTCATATTGAATTTGCTTATAATCGTTCATTGCATTCTACTACTAAGATGTGCCCTTTTGAAGTTGTGTATGGTTTCCTACCTCGTGCACCTATTGATTTGTTGCCTCTTCCATCTTCGGAGAAGGTTAATTTTGATGCTAAACAACGTGCTGAATTGATTTTAAAAACGCATGAGTTAACTAAGGAAAACATTGAGCGCATGAATGCTAAATATAAACTTGCTGGAGATAAGGGTAGAAAACATGTTGTGTTTGCACCTGGAGATCTTGTTTGGTTACATTTGCGTAAGGATAGATTTCCTGATTTGCCCAAATCAAAGTTAATGCCACGTGCTGATGGTCCCTTTAAGGTGTTAGAGAAAATAAATGATAATGCATATAAACTTGAGCTGCCTGCAGATTTTGGGGTTAGTCCCACTTTTAACATTGCAGATTTGAAGCCTTATTTGGGTGAGGAAGATGAACTTCCGTCGAGGACGACTTCATTTCAAGAAGGGGAGGATGATGAGGACATCAATACAATTGTTACACCCACAGCCCCTGCTTCTATACATACTGGACCAATTACTAGAGCTCGTGCACGCCAACTAAATTACCAGGTACTTTCGTTTCTTGGTAATGATTCTAATGTTCATGAGAATATGATGCTGCCTAAATTGGATACATTTGTTTTGCTTACAAATGAAGGGCCTAGCTTGGAGAAGGATGAACATTGGAGCAAGAACAAGCATGGAGATGATGGCATGCGCAAGGGAAACAAGAACGGAGTTACAAGTGATGATTTCAGGACTTTGAAGCCACCATAATGGGTGCATGAAGCCTTGGACGAAATATACAAGAAGCCACTTCATAAATTTCGTCCCGAGGCTATTTTAGGTGCTGCGTCACCTTATTATTGGGCCAGGCCCATGTAATTTCGAAATACATAAGTATAGGCTATTTTTAGAGTCCATATGTGTGGGGAAACAAGAGATAGGGTTGATTTCGGACTCCTCCACCAAGGGCCACGAAATTCCCCCCTCTTCCTCCATATATACAGCCCTTAGGGCATCGTTTAGACTTTGGGTTTTGTTTAGATTAAAAGTTCGCCATAGCTGCAACTTCGCGTACTTCGTTTGTGTTCAACGACCAGACAAAGGCGTCACAGAACCCCACCTTGATCAATAAAGCTTTCATCTTATATTCGCAATATCCAGATTGCAATCTTAGTTTCTTGCTTGTTCTTCGTTTGCTCGCAGGAAACAGACCCACGTGGTCAGGTTGATCGTGCTCCGGCGTGGTCAATAACCTCTCGGAATTGGTTTAGCGATTGCTAAGGCGCGACGTCCTCGCACGTTCGTAGTCGGATCGTCAAAGTCGACTTCCACCAAAGCGAAATCCACCATCTCATCGAAAGACGGGACACCTTTGCCTCTATCAAAGCATGTCTTATTGGCCGTGAAAGTCAAAGAACATCAATCGTCGTTGTTTTTCGGACAAGTTTCAGAACCCATTGGCACTTCCGTCTGAAGGAAATTTGAGGGATTATGTTGCTTATAGACATTAGCCCCCCTGGTAGGGACAAACGTACCTTTCTGCAGATGCTCTATGATCCGGGCAACCTCATTTGGTCGTAAATTGAAAAAATCCAGCGGCTATATGCCTTATTCTCCTTGTTTTCGCCAGATGGCATGCTCTAACTCATGCGCGTGAAAGCCAAGAACAAAAGGGCATTCCTGGCATCGGTCAATATATATGTGGAAACAATATCTCCACTATAGAGACCAAGAAATTTCAGGGAGGTCAGGCAAAAAGGGTCAGGGGAAAATGAAGTACTTTCAGGAACTGCCATAGAATGGACTGATGTTCACTAAAACGGTCATAACTTTGTCATTCGGAGTCCGTGTTGGATCCACAAGTACTCAAACTGCTCGCGGCTAGCATGCGAATCCAGAAAATACTCCCTACTTGCACCAGGAGGCATGGAGTACCCTCAAATTCGGCCTTAAGCATGACTTTTTAGCCGTGAAAGTCAAAGAACATCATTCGCCGCTGTTTTTCGGACAAGTTTCTGAACCCATTGGCACTTCCTTTTGAAGGAAATTTGAGAGATTATGTTACTTATAGACATTAGCCCCCCTGGTAGGGACAAACGTACCTTTCGGCAGATGCTCTATGATCCGGGCAACCTCATTTGGTTGTAACGGGCCATAAAATACTCCCCGCTTTGACCAGGAGGCCCGGAGTACCCTCAAAATTCGGACTTAAGCAGGACTTTTTGACCGTGAAAGTCAAAGAACATCATTCGTCGCTGTTTTTTGGACAAGTTTCTGAACCCATTGGCCCTTCCTTTTGAAGGAATTTGAGAGATTATTTTGCTTATAGACATAAGCCTCCCTGGTAGGGACAAATGTACCTTTCTGCATATGCTCTATGATCCGGGCAACCTAATTTGGTCGTAAATTGAAAAAATCCAGTCGCTATATGACTTATTCTCCTCGTTTTCGTCGGATGGCATGCTGTAACTCATGTGCATGAAAGCCAAGAACAAAAGGGCATTCCTGGCATCGGTCAATATATATGTGGAAACAATATTTCCACTATAGAGGACAAGAAATTTCAGTGCGGTCAGGCAAAAATGGTCACAGGAAATTGAAGTTCTTTCAGGGACAGCCATAAAATGGACCGATGTTCACTAAAACAGTCATAACTTTGTCATTCAGAGTTCGTGTCGGATCCACAAGTACTCAAACTGCTCGCGGCGAGCATGCAAATCCAGAAAATACTCCCTGCTTGCACCAGGAGGCATGGAATACCCTCAAATTCGGCCTTAAGCAGGACTTTTTGGCCCTGAAAGTCAAAGAACATCATTCGCCGCTGTTTTTCAGACAAGTTTCTGAACTTATTGGCACTTTGTTTGAAGGAAATTCGAGAGATTGTGTTGCTTATAGACATTAGCCCACCTGGTAGGGACAAACGTACCTTTCTGCAGATGCTCTATGATCCGGGCAATCTCATTTGTCGTAAATTGAAAACAAATCCAGCGGGTATATGCCTTATTCTCCCTGTTTTAGCCGGATGGCATGCTGTAACTCATGCGCGTGAAAGACAAGAATAAAAGGGCATTCCTGGCATCGGTCAATATATGTGTGGAAATGATATCTCCACTGTAGAGGACAAGAAATTTTGGGGCGGTCAGGCAAAAAGGGTCACGGGAAAATGAAGTACTTTCAGGGATTGCCATAGAATGGACAGATGTTCACTAAAACGGTCATAACTTTGTCATTCGAAGTCCGTGTCGGATCCACAAGTGCTTAAACTGATCGCGGCGAGCGTGCGAATCCAGAAAATACTCCTGGCTTGCGCAAGGAGGCCGGGAGTACCCTCAAATTCGGACCTAAGCAGGACTTTTCGGCCCTGAAAGTCAAAGCACATCATTCGATGTTGTTTTTCGAACAAATTTCGGAACCCATTGGCACTTCCTTTTGAAGGAATATCGATAGACTATGTTGCTTATAGAGATTAGCCCCCCTGGTAGGGACAAACGTACCTTTCTGTAGATGCCCTAAGATCTGGGCAATCTCATTTGGCCGTAAATTGAAAAAAATCGAGCAGCTATCTGCCTTATTCTCCTTGGTTTCACCGGGTGGCATGCTGTAACTCATGCATGTGTAAGCCAAGAACAAAAGGACATTCCTGGCATCGGTCAATATATATGTGGAAACAATATATCCACTATAGAGGACAAGAAATTTCGGGGCGGTCAGGCAAAAAGGGTCACGGGAAAATGAAGTACTTTCAGGGACTTCCATAGAATGGACCGATGTTCACTAAAACGGTCATAACTTTGTCATTCGGAGTCCGTGCCGGATCCAAAAGTACTCAAACTGCTTGTGGCGAGCGTGCGAATCAAGAAAATACTCGCTTCTTGGGCCAAGAGGCCTAGAGTACCCTCAAATTCGGCCTTAAGCAGGACTTTCTGGCCCTGAAAGTCAAAGAACATCATTCCCCATTGTTTTCGAACAAATTTCTGAACGCATGGGCACTTTCTTTTGAAGGAAATTCGAGAGATCGTGTTCCTTATAGACATTAGCCCCCATGGTAGGGACAAACTACCTTTCTGCAGATGCTCTATGATCCGGGCAATCTCATTTGGTCGTAAATTTAAAAAATCCAGCGGCTATATGCCTTATTCTCCTTGTTTTCGCCGGATGGCATGTTGTAACTCATGCACGTAAAAGCCAAGAACAAAAGGGCATTCGTGGCATCGGTCAATATATATGTGGAAAACATATCTCCACTATAGGGGACAAGAAATTTCAGGGCAGACAGACAAAAAGGGTAACGGGAAAATGAAGTACTTTCAGGGACTGCCATAGAATGGACCGATATTCACTAAAACGGTCATGACTTTTTCACTCGGAGTCCGTGTCAGTTCCACAAGTACTCAAACTGATCGCGGCGAGCGTGCGAATCCAGAAAATACACCCCGCTTGCACGAGAAGGCCCGGAGTATCCTCAAATTCGGCCTTAAGAAGGACTTTTTGGCCCAGAAGGTCAAAGAACATCATTCGCCGCTGTTTTCGGACAAGTTTCTGAACCCATTTTCACTTCCTTTTGAAGGAAATTCAAGAGATTGTGTTGCTTATAGACATTAGCCACCCTGGTATGGACAAACGTACCTTTCTGCAAATGCTCTATGATCCGGGCAACCTCATTTAGTTGTAAATTGAAAAAATCCAGAGGGAATATGCCTTATTCTCCTTGTTTTCGCCGGATGGCATGTTGTTACTCATGCGCGTGAAAGCAAAGAACAAAAGGGCATACCTGGCATCGGCCAATATTTATGTGGAAATGATATCTCCACTATAGAGGACAAGAAATTTCTGGGCGGTCAGGCAAAAAGCGCACGGGAAAATGAAGTATTTTCAAGGACTGCCATAGAATGGACAGATGTTCACTAAAACGGTCATAACTTTGTCATTCGGAGTCCGTGCCCGACCCACAAGTACTCAAACTATTCGCGGAGAGCGTGCAAATCTAGAAAATACTCCCCACTTGCACCAGGACACCTGGAATACCCTCAATTCGGCATTAACCAAGACTTTTTGGCCTTGAAAGTCAAAGAACATAATTCGCCGCTGTTTTTCGGACAAGTTTCTGAACCCATTGGCACTTCCATTTGAAAGAAATTTGAGAGATTATGTTGCTTATAGACATTAGCCCCCCTGGTAGGGACAAACGTACCTTTCTGCAGATGATCTATGATCTAGGCAATCTCATTTGGTCGTAAATTGAAGAAAATCCAGTGGCTACATGCCTTATTCTCCTTGTTTTCGTCGGATGGCATGCTGTAACTCATGTGCGTGGAAGCCAAGAACAAAAGGGCATTTGTGGCATCGGTTAATGTATATGTGGAAACAATATCTCCAATATAGAGGACAAGTAATTTTAGGGCGGTCAGGCAAAAACGGTCACGGGAAAATGAAGTATTTTCACGGACTGCCATAGAATGGACCGATGTTCACTAAAACGTTCATAACTTTGTCATTCAGAGTCCGTGTCGGATCCACAAGTACTGAAACTGCTCGCGGCGAGCGTGCGAATCCAGAAAATACACTCTGCTTTCGCCAGGAGGCCTGGAGTACCCTCGAATTTGGCCTTAAGCAGGACTTTTTGGCCCTGATACCCAAAGAACATCATTCGCTGCTGTTTTTCGGCAAAGTTTCTGTACCCATTGGCACTTCATTTTGAAGGAAATTCGAGAGATTATGTTGCTTATAGACATTATCCCCCCTGGAAGGGAAAAATGTATCTTTCTGCAGATGCTCTATGATCCGAGCAATCTAATTTCGTTGTCAATTGAAGAAAATCCAGCGGCTATATGCCTTATTCTCCTTGTATTCGTCGGATGGCATGTTGTAACTCATGCGCGTGAAAGCCAAAAACAAAAGGCCATTCGTGGCATCGGTCAATATATATGTGGAAACGATATCTCCACTATAGAGGACAAAAATTTCAGGGCGGTCAGGCAAAAAGTGTCACAGGAAAATGAAGTACTTTCAGGGACTTCCATAGAATGTATCGATGTTCACTAAAACATTCATAACTTTGTCATTTGGAGTCCGTGTCGGATCCACAAGTACACAAACTACTCACGGCGAGCGCACAGATCCAGAAAATACTCCCTACTTGCGCCAGGAGGCCTGGAGTACCCTCAAATTCGGCCTTAAGCCTGACTTTTTGGTCGTGAAAGTCAAAGAACATCATTCGCCGCTGTTTTTCGGACAAGTTTGTGAACCCATTGGCACTTCCTTTTGAAGGAAATTTGAGAGATTATGTTGCTTATAGACATTAGCCCCCCTGGTAGGGACAAACGTACCGTTCTACAGATGCTCTATGATCCGGGAAACCTCATTTGCTCGTAACGGGCCATAAAATACTCCCCGCTTACGCCACGAGGCCCGAAGTACCCTCAAAATTCGGCCTTAAGCAAGACTTTTTGGCCGTGAAAGTCAAAGAACATCATTCGTTGCTGTTTTTCGGACAAGTTTCTGAATCCATTGGCCCTTCCTTTTGAAGGAATTTGAGAGATTATGTTGCTTATAGACAGTAGCCCCCCTGGTAGGTAGAAGTGTACCTTTCTGTAGATGCTCTATGATCCGGGCAACCTCATTTTGTCGTTAATTGAAAAAATCCAGCGGCTATATGCCTTATTCTCCTTGTTTTCGCTGGATGGCATGTTCTAACTCATGCGCGTGAAAGACAAGAACAAAAGGGCATTCCTGGCATCGGTCAATATATATGTGGAAACAATATCTCCACTATAGTGGACAAGAAATTTTGGGGCGGTCAGGCAAAAACGGTCACGGGAAATTGAAGTACTTTCAGGGACTCCCATAAAATGGACCGATGTTCACTAGAACGGTCATAACTTTGTCATTCGGAGTCCGTGTCAGATCCACAAGTACTCAAACTGCTCGCGGCGAGCGTGTGGATCCAGAAAATACTCCCTGCTTGCACCAGGATGCATGGAGTACCCTCAAATTCAGCCTTAAGCAGGAATTTTTGGCCCTGAAAGTCAAAGAATATCATTCGCCGCTGTTTTTCAAACGAGTTTCTGAACCTATTATCACTTCCTTTTGAAGGAAATTCGAGAGATTATGTTGCTTATAGACATTAGCCCACCTGGTAGGGACAAACGTACCTTTCTGCATATGCTCTATGATCCGGGCAATCTCATTTGGTCGTAAATTGAAAAAATCCAGCGGCTATATGCCTTATTCTCCTTGTTTTCGCCGGATGGCATGCTGTAACTCATGCACGTGAAAGCCAAGAACAAAAGGGCATTCGTGGCATCGGTCAACATATATGTGGAAACAATATCTCCACTATAGGGGACAAGAAATTTCAGGGCAGTCAGGCAAAAGGGTCATGGGAAAATGAAGTACTTTCAGGGACTGCCATAGAATGGACCGATGTTCACTAAAACAGTCATAACTTTGTCATTCGGAGTCTGTGTTGGATCCACAAGTACTCAAACTGATCGCGGTGAGCGTGCGAATCCAGAAAATACTCCCCGCTTGCGCCAGGAGGCCCGAATTACCCTCAAATTTGGCCTTAAGAAGGACTTTTTGGCCCTGAAGGTCAAAGAACATCATTCGCTGCTGTTTTTCGGACAAGTTTCTGAATCCATTGGCACTTCCTTTTGAAGGAAATTCGAGAGATTGTGTTGCTTATAGACATTAGCCCCCCTGGTAGGGACAAACGTACCTTTCTGCAAATGCTCTATGATCCGAGCAACCTCATTTGGTTGTAAATTGAAAAAATCCAAAGGGAATATGCCTTATTCTCCTTGTTTTCGCTGGATGCCACGCTGTTACACATGCGCGTGAAAGCAAAGAACAGAAGGGCATACCTGGCATCGACCAATATAAATGTGGAAATGATATCTCGACTATAGAGGACAAGAAATTTCGGGGCGGTTAGGCAAAAAGTGCACGGGAAAATGAAGTACTTTCAAGGACTGCATAGAATGGACAGATGTTCACTAAAACGGTCATAACTTTGTCATTCGGAGTCCATGTCCGACCCACAAGTACTCAAACAGCTCGCGGCGAGCGTCCAAATCCAAAAATTACTCCCCACTTGCGCCAGGACGCCCGGAATACCCTCAAATTCGGCATTAAGCAAGACTTTTTGGCCCTGAAAGTCAAAGAACATCATTCGCCGCTGTTTTCGGACAAGTTTCTGAACCCATTGGCACTTCCATTTGAAGGAAATTCAAGAGATTATGTCGCTTATAGACATTAGCCCCCCTGGTAGGGACAAACGTACCTTTCTGCAGATGATCTATGATCCGAGCAATCTCATTTGGCCGTAAATTGAAGAACATCCAGCGGCTATATGCCTTATTCTCCTTGTTTTCGCTTGATGGCATGCTGTAACTCATGTGTGTGAAAGCCAAGAACAAAAGGGCAATCGTGGCATCGGTCAATATATATGTGGAAACAATATCTCCAATATAGAGGACAAGAAATTTTAGGGTGGTCATGGAAAAAGGGTCACGGGAAAATGAAGTACTTTCAGGGACTGCCATAGAATGGACCGATGTTAACTAAAACGGTCATAACTTTGTCATTCGGAGTCCGTGTCGGATCCACAAATTCTCAAACTGCTCGCGGCGAGCATGCGAATCCAGAAAATACACCCTGCTTTCGCCAGGAGGCCTGGAGTACCCTCAAATTTGGCCTTAAGCAGGACTTTTTGGCCCTGATAGTCAAAGAACATCGTTCATCGCTGTTTTTCGGGCAAGTTTCTGTACCCATTGGCACTTCATTTTGAAGGAAATTTGAGAGATTATGTTTCTTAGGGACATTATCCCCCTGGAAGGGATAAACGTACCTTTCTGCAGATGCTCTATGATCCGGGCAATCTAATTTTGTCGGTAATTGAAGAGAATCCAGCGGCTATTTGCCTTATACTCATTGTTTTCGCCGGATGGCATGCTGTAACTCATGCGCGTGAAAGCCAAGAACAAAAGGCCATTCGTGGCATCGGTCAATATATATGTGGAACGATATCTCCACTATAGAGGACAAGAAATTTCAGGGCGGTCAGGCAAAAAGCGTCACGGGAAAATGAAATACTTTTAGGGACTGCCATAGAATGGACCGACGTTCACTAAATCGGTCATAACTTTGTCATTCGAAGTCCGTGTCGGATCCACAAGTACTCAAACTGTTCGTGGCTAGCGTGCGAATCCAAAAAATACTCCCTACTTGCACCACGAGGGTTGGAGTACCCTCAAATTTGGCCTTAAGCATGACTTTTTGGCCTTGAAAGTCAAAGAACATCATTCGCTGCTATTTTTCGGACAAGTTTTTGAACCTATTGGCACTTCCTTTTGAAGGAAATTTGAGAGATTATGTTGCTTATAGACATTAGCCCCCCTGGTAGGGACAAACGTACCTTTCTACAGATGCTCTATGATCCGGGCAACCTCATTTTTTCGTAACGGGCCATAAAATACTCCCCACTTGCGCTAGGAGACCTGAAGTACCCTCCAAATTCAGCCTTAAGCAGGAATTTTTGGCCGGGAAAGTCAAAGAACATCATTCGCCGTTGTATTTCGAACAAGTTTCTGAACACATTGGCCCTTCCTTTTGAAGGAATTTGAGAGATTATGTTGCTTATAGGCATTAGCCCCCTGGTAGGGACAAATGTACCTTTTTTGCAGATGCTCTATGATCCGAGCAACCTCATTTGGTCATAAATTGAAAAAATCCAGCGGCTATATGCCTTATTCTCCTTGTTTTCGCCGAATGGCATGTTGTAACTCATGTGTGTGAAAGCCAAGAACAAAAGGGCATTCCTGGCATCAGTCAATATATATGTGGAAACAATATCTCCACTATAGAGAACAAGAAATTTTTGGGCGGTCAGGCAGAAACGGTCACGGGAAATTGAAGTACTTTTAGGGACTGTCATAAAATGGACCGATGTTCACTTAAACGGTCATAACTTTGTACTCAAACTGCTCGTGGCGAGCGTGCGAATCCAAAAAATACACCCTGCTTTCACCAAGAGGCATGGAGTACCCTCAAATTCGGCCTTAAGCATGACTTTTTTGCCCTGAAAGTCAAAGAACATCATTCGCCGCTGTTTTTCACACGAGTTTCTGAACCTATTGGCACTTCCTTTTGAAGGAAATTCGAGTGATTATGTTGCTTATATACATGAGCCCACCTGGTAGGGACAAACGTACCTTTCTACAGATGCTCTATGATCCGGGCAATCTCATTTGGTCGTAAATTGAAAAAATCCAGCGGCTATATGCCTTATTCTCCTTGTTTTAGTTGGATGGCATGCTGTAACTCATGCTCGTGAAAGCCAAGAATAAAAGGGCATTCCTGGCATCGGTCAATATATGTGTGGAAATGATATCTCCACTATAGAGCACAAGAAAGTTTGGGGCGGTCAGGCAAAAAGGGTCACAGGAAAATGAAGTACTTTCAAGGACTGCCATAGAATGGACAGATGTTCACTAAAATGATCATAACTTTGTCATTCGGAGTCCGTGTCGGATCCACAAGTACTCAAACTTCTTGCGGCGAGCGTGCGAATCCAGAAAATACTCCCCGCTTGCGCAAGGAGGCTCGGAGTACCCTCAAATTCGGCCTTAAGCAGGACTTTTTGGCCCTAAAGGTCAGAGAATATCATTCGCCGCTGTTTTCGGACAAGTTTCTGAACCTATTGGCACTTCCTTTTGAAGGAAATTCGAGAGTTTATGTTGCTTATAGACATTAGCTCCCCTGGTAGGGACAAACGTACCTTTCTGCAGATGCTCTATGATCCGGGCAATCTCATTTGGCCGTAAATTGAAAAAAATCCAGCGGCAATCACTAGTAGAAAAACACCTATTAGTCCCGGTTGGTAGGGGCCTTTAGTCCCGGTTCATGAACCGGGACTAATGGGTCGTTACTAATACCTCCCCCCTTTAGTCCCGGTTCTAACACGAACCGGGACAGATGGTCCTCCACGTGGCCGGTGCGCCGAGCCCAGGCAGGGGGGCCTTTGGTCCCGGTTGGTGGCACCAACCGGGGCCAAAAGGCATCCACGCGTCAGCATTCCAGTGGCTGGGGTTTTTGTTTTTTTAAGGGGGGGTTGGGGGTTTTGGGGGTTAATTTACGTGTTTCATATATTGTGTTAGCTAGCTAATTAATAGAGAGAAGTGTCCTCTCTTATGTCCGTGCTTGGTCGACGCTACGTACTATATACATATAGCCCTCGACACGCTAGCTAGTAAGAAAATGAAGGGAACCATTAAGTACAGAAGTTCGTCATGCATACCGAGAGAAATGATCAATCAACCTCTCCTTCTCCGAGAGATTGGTCGAACAACAAGTTTTCGTATCATGTACGTCCGACGCTACTGGCTACATACATGTACAATATATAAGATCTCTCAATTACAGTCCCCTAGCATTTGAAATCAACTTCCACATGGTATTCTCCGGCTTTATTGATGACATGGTCAAGAAAGAATCCCGCCAATTCCTCTTGAATTGCTTTCATGCGATCTGGTTCTAGGAGTTCATTCCGCATCTGCCACGTCTAATTTGAAGAAGGGGGTTAATTAATACATATATATGAATAAAACTCAACAGAAATGATGGTGTAATAAAATGAAATTGTGAATATTATTGCTTACGCACTTCATATTGTCTTTGAGAGTAGCCCTGCTTGTTTTTCAAAGTCGCGGTGTGGATGAACTCGCACACGTAGTATCCACAGAAATCATTCCCTTGTTCCTGGCACAAGCACTTTACGAGAAATAAAGGTCAATCAAACTGATAATGAAGCATTATAAATGGCATTGATGAAAGTATAGCTATAGAATCAACGGGAGATGCGCACAACTAGCTAGCCAGTAGTACTTACTTTCGGGTATGTATATCGCAGCTCCTTCGGCAGTCCCAGAGCTTCTGCGGTGAACTGTTTCCAAACCCTGCAAGACAAAGAAAATAATTATTATTACTTGAGATATCAGGAAATGAACAAAAAGTTGCCGATATGGTGCGATAATGATCGATTGAACTTACTTGCTGAGCATTTCAGTCATGTCCGCATAGGTTTTGGGATCTTTCCGTCTCGAGTCTAAGACGGATACTAGTCCACGCTCAAGCTTAATCTCCAAAAGAATATAGTGGTACCTGCACACGCATGCATAACTCATCAATTACATTACTATAACCTCGCTCGAGTAATAAGGGAAACCGAATATGCAAACTATCAGTAACACTCACTTGCCCTTGTAAGGAAAGAGTATGGTATCTTTGTTTTGATTTTTGATCAATGATTGTAGCAAGTTGTCCTCGGCCTCTTTGACATGCTTTTCAACCAGAAATACATCTATGATATTTGTGTTAATGAACCCAATATCATAAATTTCATTTTTTTGCACTTGACGATCTTCAATCTACATAATATATTGAGGATAATTAATTATAAATACATGCAATGAAAGAGCCGAGCTATATATAGAGACTTAATGACAGAAATAGTACTTACAGGCAGTAGCAAAAGACCGTTAATTTATCGAGGGCCTTTTGATTGAAGAACTCGAAGAACTCCTCAAATGGAATAGGCAACAGATCATTTCCAACGAGGTCGTGCTCCTCTTTAATTCTCGGATACAAAGTATTCGTCCCCCCAGACTCTCTGCAGGTTTTCATGTACCAAGTATGGAATCGTCGCATCATCGTTGTTAGAGATTTTTCATCTTTGACGAGAGGCTTCCCGTACTCGTATTTGTGTTGTTCCACCTTCATGAAAACAGGAAGTGCATCGTCAGGCAGGTAATCTTGTAGATTGCCATAACCGGCCACCATCCCCGGAACATTAGTGATGATGTTGCCGCTAGACACATTGAGCGGGGGGCACGATTAGTTTGCTTGTTCACCGAGCTGGTCAATTTTTTTCGCAGCTCCTCGTTCTTTTGCTCTTTGATGTCTGACAGTACTTCTCGACCGCTCCGCTTGGAGATATGTCTGTTCAGTAATGCGCTCATTGTTGGTTCTCGGCGGAGACTTTGCCGGTTTCCTTAGGGCATCGAGAGTGCGCTTTGCTTTCACCGTATCTACCTTGTCCTCCGAAGGTGGATGTCTCTTTTCTTTCACCCCTTCAAAGAACTCCTTCACGTGGGTCCGCATGATCGTATTGTTTTCCTCCTCGGTCCTCTCATACGGTAACTTCTCTAGAGGCTTTAGAGGTGGACCGTATCTGTATTGCCTCTCTCCTCTTCTTGTGTTGATAGACGCCGGAGCAGACGGAGCGGCTGCGGCGTCTGTCTTCTTTCGTGCTTGCTTACGAGGCGAAGGATAAGGACTACGACTCGCCGGAGCAACCGGGGCGGTGGGGGGTCTCTTCCGCCCTTGCTGGCAAGGCGGAGAAGGAGGAGGCTGCTGGCTGCTCGGGAGCGCCGGTGCAGGCGGAGAAGGAGGCGGAGTGCCGCCACGTGCCGGAGAAGGAGGTGGAGTGCCGCCACGCGTGCCCTAATCGTCACTCGCCGGAGGAGGAGGCAGTGGAGGAGGCGGAGTGCCCTGACTCGCCGGAGGAGGAGGAGGAGGCGGAGGCGTCCAGTTCGGAAGGTTGATGAGCTCCTTCCGCCATAGGCATGGAGTCTTCAGAGCAGAACCCAGCCTAGTCTCCCCTTCTCCGGTAGGGTGGTCAAGCAGGAGGTCCTCAAATCCCTCCGTTATTTCATCCACCATCACCTTAGCATATCCTTCTGGCATCGGCTGGCAGTGATAAGTCGTGCCGAGTCCACTAGGATAAACTTGGCCAACAGCCGCCTTGACCTTCAAATTCATCCATCGCGCCATAATGTGGCAATTTTGAGACTCCATGATATCATCCACGGGATAGCTGGTAGGAGCCGTCAAGACATGCGCCGGCTGAAGCAGCTCGGTGGAAGCCATGCTGCTTCTCCGCTGAGATGGCGGGGTAGCTTCGGGGAAAGCTTCGGCAGGTCGTTTGCTGCGATCTGCTGCTTCTCGTTCCTCTTCTCGTTCCTCTATCCCCATTACCCTTTCGTGCAGCGCCTGCAGTTGGTCCTGTTCCAGTTTCTTCCTCCTCTCGTGGGTTTTGTAACCCCCTGCGTCCGGAAAACCAACCTTCCATGGAATGGAGCCTGGCGTGCTCGTGTCCGTCCAGGGTGCTCAGGATTCCCAAGGGCCATTGTGAGCTTGTCCTTCTCCCTGTTTGGAAGGAACGTCCCTTGCTGCGCTGCATCGATATAGTGTCGAAGGTTCTTGACTGGTATTTGCAGTTGCTCGTCTGTCCACTGGCACTTCCCTGTTACAGGGTCCAAGGTTCCGCCAGCCCCAAAGAACCAAGTCCGGCAATGGTCTGGCCAGTACATTGTCTCTGGTTCGATCCCTTTTTCAAGCAGATCATGCTCAGCCTTGGACCACTTAGGCCAGGCTTTGAGGTAGCCACCTGACCTCGTGCGATGGTGAAGCTTCTTCTTCGCAGCATTTTGCTTGTTTGTCGCCGACATCTTCTTACTCTTTTCCGATGTCTTGTGGGCCACAAATGCGGGCCAGTGATCTTTGATCTTCTCATATTTGCCGATGAATTCTGGTGTCTTTTCTTTCTCGACAAACTGGTTCAGCTCTTTCCTCCACCTCCTCATTAGGGTTACCATCTTCTTAAGAGCACAAGACTTGATTAATTGCTCTTTAACTGGCTTCTCCGGATCCTCCTCTGGCCGTCGGGTGAAATTTGCCTTCAGCTGAGTCTAAAGATCTTCTTTCTGCATATCACTGACATAAGACACCTCAGGGTCTTCCTCCTTAGGCTTATACCATTGATGGATGCTGATCGGGATCTTGTCCCTAGCAAGAACCCCGCACTGAGCAGAAAATGCCTTCCTTGTCCGGATGGGTTCAATCGGTTCGCCGTCGGGCGCGATTTCTATGATCTCAAACTTTTCATCCGAGCTCAACTTTTTCTTCGGGCCTCGTCTCCTTACCGAAGATGTGCTCGATCCGGAGGGCTAGAAATTATAAGGAAGAAAGACGAGAGTAATTAATATGTGTACATATACCAAAACAATGTATACATCAATTAACTAGTCAGCACGGGCTTAACTAATATATATATACCTGGCCGGACTTGGTTCGGTCACCGGAGCAGTCAGCACGGTCTCCTTCTTGTACCTCCATTGTGTCACTGGAGCCATCATGAACATAGTCCTCTTCTTGTACCGGCATTAATGGGCCGAAGCCATCATGAACATAGCCCTCTTCTTCACCCAGTCCTTCCTGACCATCGATGTCGTTGAGAAATGACGCAACTTCATCACTTCCTTGTGCGATTATGTGCCCCAACATCGCTTCTGTTTCTTCGTCTCGGGAGTGCTCCATAGTTTCTGCAAATATTTACAACATGTCAATTATTATTCAAACATGGTACAGATGGATATATATATATATATATAAATATTAGTGGCAAACGTAGAACTAGCTAGCTAATCACAATAAGGAATCATGTTAGTGGCCTCGACGTTGCTTCTCTAGGGTTTGGGGTCGCCTCGACACAACGCTTCAAGGGTTTGGGGTGGCCTCGACGACAACGCTCTTTTAACTTGGTAAATTTGGGTGGCCTCGAGAGAGTTAATTTGTCGGGTAGGGGCACGGCGGGAGGGGGTAGGAGACCAACATCGTTTTCTCTCTAGGGTTTGGGTGTCCTCGAGAGTTTTGGTCGAGCGAGAGGGCCGAGGGGGGTGCTGCCATTGTATAAGTTATCACGGTCGAGAGGGGGTACATATATCGACCGCCCCTCATGTCGAAGTTATCTCGAGGGGGTTATATCGACAACGACGCGACATACATATACATGGGAAAATAATGTTATCGGGGAGGGGGTATCGGTACCCCCCCCCCCCTCGTGTTGAAGTTTCTTCTTTCTCCTCTATTCCTTTCTTTTTCTTCTACTGTTCTTTTTCTTCTTCTCCCTCGATAAAGGAAAATAAGGAAAAGGAAGAAAAGAGGAAGAAGGAAGAAGAAAAAAAAAGAAGAAGAAAAAGAGGAGAAGAAGAAAGGAATAGAGGAGAAGAAGAAAAATAGAAATTAAGAAGAAGAAAAAGAGGAGAAGAAGAAAGGAATAGAGGAGAAGAAGAAAAATAGAAATTTCTATTTTTCTTCTTCTCCTCTATTCCTTTCTTCTTCTCCTCTTCTTCTTCTTCTTTTTTCCTCTTCTTATTTATTTCTCCTCTTCTTCCTCTCCTCTTCTTCTCATTTCTTCCTCTTCTTATTTTCCCTTTTCCTCCCATTCTTTTAGTATTGCCTGTTTTTAAAAAAATGTTCAAATAGAAAAATTCGAAAAAAACAAAGGTTTTGCCTAATGCATTGTTCATATGAATATACAAACATTTTCATATTCTACAATAATTAATATCACCAAAAAAATCTATGAACAGAAAAAAAACCTAACTTTTCTAAAAATCTATCTTTTGCATATATGAAAACATTAATACACATATGAACAAAAAATACATATATGAACAAAAACATGCTCTGAACAATTTTTTTATACATTTTGAACATCTACATACACATAGCCACATACATACACATATACATTATATATATATATGAACAAAAAAACTAAACTAATAAAAATGAAAAAAACATAGCCGCATATATAGCCACATACATACACATATACATTGAACAAAAAAATAAACTAATAAAAATGAAAAAAAACAGAGCCGGTGCGGCGCGGCGGCTCACAGTGGGGGCGGCTAGATGACGATGGCGACGGTGGGGGCGGT
>NC_041381.1:271217946-271265069 GCF_002162155.2 Triticum dicoccoides | reverse complement strand
TACCAATGCCCCCTCCCCTTTAGTCCCGGTTGGTGCCACCAACCGGGACCAAAGGCCCCTGTGCTGCCCGCGTCGGGGCCAAAGTTTAGTCCCACCTCGCTAGTTGAGAGGGGCACCCCTCTCAAGCTCCTCTCCACCGCAGGCTTTCGGGCCTACTTGCTATTGCTTTGTCTGATGGGCCTTCTGGGCCTACTACGGGCCTGAATCCTGGCCCATAGTAGGGTTTCATGTCGTATTCAGGCCGTGGGGGCCCAGTAGGAGGCATTTTTTTTGCTTTTTGTTTTCTTTACTTATTGTTGCTATTTTTATTTTTATTTCCAGTTTTTTTGTTTTGTTTTCTGCATTATTTATTTTCTTTTCTTTTTTTGCTTTATTTTTTAATTCTTTTTGCTTTTAGTTTCAGGAAAATTATAAACTTTCTGTTAGTGCCATTAGTTTTCAAATTTGAAAACACTTTTTTTGTTTTTTGTTTTCTTTCTTGCTTTATTTATTTTATTTTGTTTCTACTTACAACAAAATACTTATTGTTGTTTTTTTGTTTTGTTTTCTGCATTATTTATTTTCTTTTGTTTTTTGCTTTATTTTTTAATTCTTTTTGCTTTTAGTTCTAGGAAAATTATAAACTTCCTGTTAGTGCCATTAGTTTTCAAATTTGAAAACACTTTTTTTGTTTTTTTGTTTTCTTTCTTGCTTTATTTATTTTATTTTGTTTCTACTTACAACAAAATACTTATTGTTGCTATTTTTAATTATTACGAAGGCCGAACCATAAGACACTAAAGCATTTCAAATGAACTCTGAAAAAGTTGAAAGTTGGCATGGTATCATAAATTGACCCACATAGCATGTGCATGTACAAAACGGACAATGGTATCATACTCGTCAGTTACAAAGTTGGCATGGTATCATCATAATAGTTGCGGGAGAAAGTCTTCACTTTTTCTTCGCTTGTGTCATTTGCTTATTGCGCCGTAACCATGGATAATCTTCATCGTTTATCAGGATGCTAGGGTCAGCCTTGACTTTGAAGGGAGGAATTTCATGAAACTTTTCATAATCTTCAGACATGTCTGTCTTGCCCTCCACTCCCACGATGTCCCTTTTTCCTGAAAGAACTATGTGGCGCTTTGGCTCATCGTATGATGTATTCGCTTCCTTATCTTTTCTCTTTCTCGGTCTGGTAGACATGTCCTTCACATAGATAACCTGTGCCACATCATTGGCTAGGACGAACGGTTCGTCAGTGTACCCAAGATTTTTCAGATCCACTATTGTCATTTCGTACTGTGGGTCTACCTGTACCCCGCCTCCTGACAGATTGACCCATTTGCACTTAAACAAGGGATCTTAAAATCATGTCCGTAGTCAAGTTCCCATATGTCCAGTATGTAACCATAATATGTGTCCTTTCCCCTCTCGGTTGTTGCATCAAAGCGGACACCGCTGTTTTGGTTGGTGCTCTTTTGATCTTGGTCAATCGTGTAAAATGTATTCCCATTTATCTCGTATCCTTTCCAAATCAATACAGTCAAAGATGGTCCCCTAGACAACAAGTACAACTCATCACAAACAGTGTTGTCACCTCTGATACGTGCTTCCAACCAACTGCTGAAAGTCCTGATGTGTTCACATGTAATCCAGTCGTCGCACTGCTCCGGGTGTTTGGAGCGCAGACTGTTCTTGTGTTTATCGACATACGGGGTCACCAAGGTAGAGTTCTGTAGAACTGTGTAGTGTGCTTGAGACCAAGAATATCCGTCCCTGCATATTATTGAGTCCCTTCCAAGCGTGCCTTTTCCAGTCAGTCTCCCCTCATACCGCGATTTAGGGAGACCTATCTTCTTAAGGCCAGGAATGAAGTCAACACAAAACCCGATGACATCCTCTGTTTGATGGCCCATGGAGATGCTTCCTTCTGGCCTAGCGCGGTTACAGACATATTTCTTTAGGACTCCCATGAACCTCTCAAAGGGGTACATATTGTGTAGAAATACGGGGCCCAGAATGACAATCTCGTCAACTAGATGAACTAGGACGTGCGTCATGATATTGAAGAAGGATGGTGGGAACACCAGCTCGAAACTGACAAGACATTGCACCACATCACTCCTTAGCCTTGGTATGATTTCTGGATCGATCACCTTCTGAGAGATTGCATTGAGGAATGCACATAGCTTCACAATGGCTAATCGGACGTTTTCCGGTAGAAGCCCCCTCAATGCAACCGGAAGCAGTTGCATCATAATCACGTGCAGTCATGAGACTTTAGGTTCTGAAACTTTTTCTCTGCCATATTTATTTTTCCTTTTATATTCGATGAGAAGCCAGTCGGGACCTTCATACTAAGCAGGCATTCAAAGAAGATTTCTTTCTCTTCTTTGGTAAGAGCATAGCTGGCAAGACCTTCATACTGCTTTGGAGGCATGCCGTCTTTTTCGTGCAAACATTGCAGGTCCTCCCGTGCCTCAGCTGTATCTTTTGTCTTCCCATACACGCCCAAGAAGCCTAGCAGGTTCACGCAAAGGTTCTTCGTCACGTGCATCACGTCGATCGAAGAGCGGACCTCTAGGTCTTTCCAGTAGGGCAGGTCCCAAAATATAGATTTCTTCTTCCGCATGGGTGTGTGTCCCTCGGCGTCACTCGGAATAGCCAGTCCGTCGGGACCCTTTCCAAAGATTATGTGTAAATCATTGACCATAGCAAGTACGTGATCACCGGTACGCATGGCGGGCTTCTTCCGGTGATCTGCCTCGCCTTTGAAATGATTGCCTTTCTTTTGACATTGATGGTTGGTCCGAAGAAATCGACGATGGCCCAGGTATACATTCTTCCTGCAGCTTGCCAGGTATATACTATCGGTGTCAAGTAAACAGTGCGTGCATGAGTGGTATCCCTTGTTTGTTTGTCCTGAAAGGTTACTGAGAGCGGGCCAATCGTTGATGGTCACGAACAACAACGCCTTTAGGTTAAATTCCTCCTGTTTGTGCTCATCCCACGTACATACATCGTTTCCATTCCACAGCTGTAAAAATTCTTCAACTAATGGCCTTAGGTACACATCAATGTCGTTACCGGGTTGCTTAGGGCCTTGGATGAGAACTGGCATCATAATGAACTTCCGCTTCATGCACATCCAAGGAGGAAGGTTATACATACATAGAGTCACGGGCCAGGTGCTGTGATTGCTTCTCTGCTCCCCGAAAGGATTAATGCCATCCGCGCTTAAAGCAAACCATACGTTCCTTGGCTCACTTGCAAACTCATCCCAGTACTTTCTCTCGATTTTTCTCCACTGCGACCCGTCAGCGGGTGCTCTCAACTTCCCGTCTTTCTTACGGTCCTCACTGTGCCATCGCATCAACTTGGCATGCTCTCCGTTTCTGAACAGACATTTCAACCGTAGTATTATAGGAGCATACCACATCACCTTCGCAGGAACCCTCTTCCTGGGGGGCTCGCCGTCAACATCACCAGGGTCATCACGTCTGATCTTATACCGTAATGCACCGCATACCGGGCATGCGTTCAGATCCTTATACGCACCACGGTAGAGGATGCAGTCATTAGGGCATACATGTATTTTCTGCACCTCCAATCCTAGAGGGCATACGACCTTCTTTGCTGCGTATGTACTGTCGGGCAATTCATTATCCTTTGGAAGCTTCTTCTTCAATATTTTCAGTAGCTTCTCAAATCCTTTGTCAAGCACAGCATTCTCTGCCTTCCACTGCAGCAATTCCAGTACGGTACCGAGCTTTGTCTTGCCATCTTCGCAATTGGGGTACAACCCTTTTTGTGGTCCTCTAACATGCGATGGAACTTCAGCTTCTCCTTTTGACTTTCGCATTGCGTCCTTGCATCGACAATGACCCGGCGGAGATCATCATCATCGGGCACATCGTCTGGTTCCTCTTGATCTTCAGCAGCTTCGCCCGTTGCAGCATCATCGTGCACATCGTCTGGTTCCTCTTGATGTTCAGTAGCATCACTGTATTCAGGGGCACATAGTTGTCATCGTACTCTTTTTCTTCGCAGTCTTCCATCATAACCCCTATTTCTCCGTGCCTCGTCCAAACATTATAGTGTGGCATGAAACCCTTGTAAAGCAGGTGGGTGTGGAGGATTTTCTGGTCAGAGTAAGACTTCGTATTCCCACATATAGGGCATGGACAATACATAAAACCATTCTGCTTGTTTGCCTCAGCCACTTCGAGAAAATCATGCACGCCCTTAATGTACTCGGAGGTGTGTCTTGAACCGTACATCCATTGCCGGTTCATCTGCGTGCATTATATATAATTAAGTGTGTCAAAAATAATTACAGAACATCATGAATAGATAATTAAGTGATCAAATTAATAGGTTCATCATCACATTAAAACCAAAGTACATACATAGTTCTCATCTAACAACATAAAGCTCTGCAGAGCATCTAAATTAATTAAACCATACACTGAAACTATGTAAAACATTTCAATGCGAAAACAAATGCGATCATAATCGCAACCAATGTAACAACTGATCCAACGGCATAATGATACCAAGCCTCGGTATGAATGGCATATTTTCTAATCTTTCTAATCTTCAAGCGCATTGCATCCATCTTGATCTTGTGATCATCGACGACATCTGCAACATGCAACTCCAATATCATCTTCTCCTCCTCCATTTTTCTAATTTTTTCCATCAACAAATTGTTTTCTTCTTCAACTAAATTTAACCTCTCGACAATAGGGTCGGTTGGAATTTCCAGTTCAACAACCTCCTAGATAAATAAAATCTATGTCACGTTGGTCGGCATAATTGTCATAAACAATAAATGAACCAATAGTTATGAAAAGATAATATATACCACATCCGAATCATAGACAGGACGAGGGCCGACGGGGGCGGATACCAAAACCATCGCACTATATAAGATGCAATAATAAAAGTAAGAAAATTATACAAGTATCTATATAAACATACAAGTAAGAATTTTTTTCCTTTCAGAAAGAAGATAAGAACAAGAGGCTCACCACGGTGGTGCCGGTGACGAGATCGGCGTGGGCGATCGACGGCGATGAAGACGGGGACGGGACGTGACGGACTGCTAAACCTAGACAAATATTGAGGAAAATGGAGCTTGGAGGTCGAGCTTGGGGAGGAGAAAGCTTAAATAGTGTGGCTCGGGCATTCCATTGAACACCTCGTGTGCATAGGAGGTGAGCTAGAGCACCACAAAGCTCTCCCCTCGCCGGCCACGAAAAACAAAGCACTGGGAGTGCTCTGCTCGCGGGCGAGGGGTATATATAGGCAACTAATTGGGCCTGGTTCGTGGCTCGAACCGGGACTAAAGGGCAGCCTTTGGTCCCGGTTCAAGCCACCAACTGGGACCAATGGTGGTGGGCCAGGAGCGAGGCCCATTGGTCCCGGTTCGTCCTGCCAACCGGGACAAATAGGTCCAGTCGAACCGGGACCAATGGCCCACGTGGCCTAGCCGGCCCCGGGGGCTCACGAACCGGGTCCAATGCCCCCATTGGTCCTGGTTCTGGATTGAACCGGGACTAATGGGCTGGCCCGGCCTGGACCATTGCCCCCTTTTCTACTAGTGAATATGCCTTATTCTCCTTGGTTTCGCCGGATGGCATGCCGTAACTCATGCATGTGAAAGCCAAGACCAAAAGGGCATTCCTGGCATCGGTCAATATATATGTGGAAACAATATATCCACTATAGAGGACAAGAAATTTCGGGGCGGTCGGGCAAAAAGGGTCACGAGAAAATGAAGTACTTTCAGGGACTGCCATAGAATGGACCGATGTTCACTAAAACGATAATAACTTTTCCATTCGGAGTCCGTGTCAGATCCACAAGTACTCAAACAGCTCATGGCAAGCGTGCTAATCCAGAAAATACTCACTGCTTGCGCCAGGAGGCCTGGAGTACCCTCAAATTCGGCATTAAGCAGGACTTTTTGGCCCTGAAAGTCAAAGAACATCATTCGCCGCTGTTTTTTGGACAAATTTCTGATTCCATTGGCACTTTCTTTTGAAGGAAATTCGAGAGATCGTGTTGCTTATAGACATTAGCCCCCCTGGTAGGGACAAATGTACCTTTCTGCAGATGCTCTATGATCCGAGCAATCTCATTTGGTGGTAAATTGAAAAAATCCAGCGGCCATATGCCTTATTCTCCTTGTTTTCGCAGGATGGCATGCTGCAACTCATGCACGTGAAAGCCAAGAACAAAAGGGTATTCGTGGCATCGGTCAATATATATGTCAAAACAATATCTCCACTATAGGGGACAAGAAATTTTAGGGCAATCAGGCAGAAAGGGTCACGGGAAAATGAAGTACTTTAGGGGACTGCCATAGAATGGACCGATGTTCACTAAAACGGTCATAACTTTGTCATTCAGAGTCCGTGTCGGATCCACAAGTACTCAAGCTGATCGCGGCGAGCGTGCGAATCCAGAAAATACTCCCTGTTTGTGCCAGGAGGCCCGGAGTACCCTCAAATTCGGCCTTAAGAAGGAATTTTTGGCCCTAAAGGTCAAAGAAAATTATTCACCGCTGTTTTTTGGACAAGTTTCTGAACCCATTGGCACTTCCTTTTGAAGGAAATTCGAGAGATTGTGTTGCTTATAGACATTAGCCCCACTGGTAGGGACAAACGTACGTTTCTGTAGATGCTCTATGATCCGGGCAACCTCATTTGGTTGTAAATTGAAAAAATCCAGCTGCTATATGCCTTATTCTCCTTGTTTTCACCGGATGGCTTGCTGTTACTCATGCACGTGAGAGCAAAGAATAAAAGGGCATTCCTGGCATCGGCCAATATATATGTGGAAATGATATCTCCACTATAGAGGACAAGAAATTTCGGGGCGGTCAGGCAAAAAGCGCATGGGAAAATGAAGTACTTTCAAGGACTGACATAGAATGGACAGATGTTCACTAAAACAGTCATAACTTTGTCATTCGGAGTCCGTGTCCGACCCACAAGTACTCAAACTACTCGCGGCGAGCGTGCAAATCCAGAAAATACTCCCCGATTGAGCCAGGACGCCCAGAATACTCTCAAGTTCGGCATTAAGAAAGACTTTTTGGCCAAAGTCAAAGAACATCATTCGTCGTTGTTTTTCGGACAAGTTTCTGAACCCATTGGCACTTTCGTTTGAAGGAAAATCGAGAGATTATGTTGCTTATAGACATTACCCCCCTGGTAGGGACAAACGTACCTTTCTGCAAATGCTCTATGATCCGGGCAATCTCATTTGGCCGTAAATTGAAGAAAATCCAGCGGCTATATGCCTTATTCTCCTTGTTGTCGCCGGATGGCATGCTGTAAGTCATGTGCGTGAAATCCAAGAACAAAAGGCCATTCATGGCATCGGTCTATATATATGTGGAAACAATATCTCCAATATATAGGACAAGAAATTTCAGGGCGGTCAGGCAAAAAGGGTCACGGGAAAATGAAGTACTTTCAGGGACTGCCATAGAATGGACCGATGTTCACTAAAACGGTCATAACTTTGTCATTCGGAGTCAGTGTCGGATCCACAAGTACTCAAACTGCTCGCGGTGAGCGTGCGAATCCAGAAAATACTCTATGCTTGCGCCAGGAGGCCTGGAGTACCCTCAAATCGCCCTTAAGCAGGACTTTTTGGCCCTGATAGTCAAAGAACATCAGTCGCCGTGTTTTCGGACAAGTTTCTGAACCCATTGGCACTTCCTTTTGAAGGAAATTTGAGAGTTTATGTTGCTTATCGACATTAGCCCCCCTGGTAGGGACAAACGTATCTTTCTGCAAATGCTCTATGACCCGGCAATCTCATTTGGTCGCAAACTAAAAAAAATCCAACGGCTATATGCCTTATTCTCCTTGTTTTCGCCGGATGGCTTGCTGTAACTCATGCGCGTGAAAGCCAAGAACAAAAGGGCATTCCTGGCATCGGTCAATATATATGTGGAAACAATATCTCCAATATAGAGGATAAGAAATTTCAGGGCGGTCAGGCAAAAAGGGTCATGGGAAAATGAAGTACTTTAACGAGCTGCCATAGAATGGATCGATGTTCACTAAAATGGTCATAACTTTGTCATTCGGAGTCCGTGTCGGATCCAGAATTACTCAACGGCTCGTGGTGAGCATGCGAATCCAGAAAATACACCCTGCTTGTGCCAGGATGCCTGGAGTTCCCTCAAATTCGGCCTTAAGCATGACATTTTGGCCCTGAAAGTCAAAGAACATTATTCGCCGCTGTTTTTGAAGGAAATTCGAGAGATTATGTTGCTTATAGACATTAGCCCCCCAGGTAGGGACAAACGTACCTTTCTGCAGATGCTCTATGATCCGGGCAATCTCATTTGGTTGTAAATTGAAAAAATCCAGCGGCTATATGCCTTATTCTCGTTGTTTTCGCCGGATGGTTTGCTGTAACTCATGCGTGTGAAAGCCAAGAACAAAGGGCATTCCTGGCATCGGTCAATATATATGTGGAAATGATAGCTCCTGATGAGGACATCAATACCATTGTTACACCCACAGCCCCTGCTGCTATACATACTGGACCAATTACTAGCGCTCGCGCACGCCAATTAAATTACCAGGTACTTTCATTTCTTGGTAATATTTCTAATGTTCATGGAAATATGATGCTGCCTAAATTGGATACATTTGTTTTGCTTAAAATGAAGGGCCTAGCTTGGAGAAGGATGAACATTGGAGCAAGAACAAGCATGGAGATGATGGCATGCGCAAGGGGAACAAGAACGGAGTTACAAGTGATGATTTCAGGACGTTGAAGCCACCATAATGAGTGCATGAAGCCTTGGACGAAATATAAAAGATGCTACTTCATAACTTTCGTCCAGAGGCTATTCTAGGTGTTGCGTCACCTTATTATTGGGCCAGGACCATGTATTTTCAAAATACTTGAGTATAGGCTGTTTTTAGAGTCCGTATGTGTGGGGAAACAAGAGATAGGGTTGGTTTCGGACCCCTTACCCAAGGGCCACGAAATTCCCCCCTCTTCCTCCATATATACAACCCTTTGGGCGTCGTTTAGACTTTGGGTTTTGTTTAGATTAAAGTTTGCCAGAGCTGCAACTTCGTGTACTTCGTTTGTGTTCAATGACCAGACAAAGGCGTCACAGAACCCCACCTTCATTAATAAAGCTTTGCTCTTATATTCACAATATCCAGATTGCAATCTCAGTTTCTTGCTTGTTCTTCGTTTGTTCGTAGGAAAACAGGCCCTCGTGGTCAGGTTGGTCGTGCTCCGGCGTGGTCAATAACCCCTCGGAAGTTGGTTTAGCGATTGCTAAGGCGCGACGTCCCATACGTTCGTAGTCGGATCGTCAAGGTCGACTCCCACAGAAAATGATAGCCACCATCTCATAGAAAGACGGGACACCTTTGCCTCTATCAAGTGGTATCAGATTTCCAGGTTGCTAGGTGAGAGTTTACAGTTTTCGTAGTTTAGATCGAGTCTGTTCTTCATACCTATAGTCCACGAAAAAGCCAAAAAAAATTAGGGTTAGTTCCTCATATCCGAACCATTCTGAGCCTTTGCATAATCTTTTTAGGGTTTTGCATTGTTGAATCTGCGGTTGCATCGTCATGTCTAGTTGCTGGTCTTAGTGTCTAGTCCTTCAGAGTTTCGAGTTCTGTTCACAAGTTGTCACGCCACCGCCGCTTCATCATCGTCACCGCTGCCATATACCCACCATCATCGTCACCGTTGCAATATACCACCATCATCATCACCGCTGCCATATACCACCATCGTCATCACCGCTGCCATCTACCACCAACGTCATCACCGCAGCCATATACCACATATCCACCACCTCAGGTATGAGATAATGACAATATTCCTAAACTGAAATTGAATATTCCACCGTTTGAGGGTAGATATGTACCTGATATATATCTGACTTGGGAGTTAGAAACTGAACAACGTTTTACATGTTTACAATATCCCGAGGAGAGACGGGTTGCTGCTTTCACTAGTTTTGCATGTGTATGGTGGTCTGAACATTGTAGATTATATCCTATTCCAGCTACTTGGGCTGCTTTGAAAACTGCTATGTGTACTCGTTGGGTTCCACCATATTATCAACGTGAATTGCTTCAAAAATTGCAGCGTCTAAGACAAGGAAAAAATTCTGTAGAAGAATATTATCAGGAATTACAAATTGGCATGATTGTATTGTTGAGGAGAATGAAGCTATGCTTGCACATTTTATGGGTGGATTAAATAGAGAGATTCAGACCATTCTAGACTATAAGGAGTATACTAATATCACTCGTTTATTCCATCTTGCTTGTAAAGCTGAACGTGAAGTGCAGGATCGACAAGCATTGGCGCAAACTAACTTTTCTGCAGGCCGACCTTCATCATGGACACCGCGTGCATCTTCTACTTCCACTGCACCGGCACCTCCATCAGGTGCCACCTCCAACCATGATACAAGAAACCAGGCACAACCACCGCTATCTGCCAAGAGCGCACCTGCCGGGCCTGCACAGAGCTCTTCTTCTTCCATGGCATCAACCAAGCACACAAGTTATATTATTTGTCGTTGTTGTAAGGGAAGAGATCATTTTGCGAGACAATGCAAATCTCAGCGTGTGATGATTGCTACTGAGGATGGTGGGTACGAGTCCGCTAGTGACTATGATGAGGAGACTTTGGCTCTTATTACACGTGAAGAACACGGTGGAGATGATTCTGATCATCAGATGCAATACATGGCTCCTGAAGACGCTGACAGGTATGAATGTTTAGTTGCTCAACGTGTTTTGAGTGTGCAGGTCACACAAGCTGAGCAAAATCAGAGGCATAATTTGTTCCATACAAAGGGAGTTGTGAGGAACGTTCTGTGCGCGTCATCATAGACGGAGGGAGCTGCAACAACTTGGCTAGCATGGAGATGGTGGAGAAGCTATCTCTCACCACAAGACCACATCCACATCCTTACTACATCCAATGGTTCAACAACAGCGGCAAGGTTAAGGTAACACATACTGTTTGTGTGCATTTTAGTATCTCTACATATGCTGATTATGTTGATTGTGATGTGGTACCTATGCAAGCATGTTCCTTATTACTTGGTCGACCATGGCAATTTGGTAAATATTCTATACACCATGGTAGAAACAATCAGTATACTCTTGTTCATACGGATAAAAATATTACTTTGCTTCCTATGACTCCTTATTCCATTTTGAAAGATGATATTAATAGAGCTAATAAAGCAAAACAGGAGAAGAATAAGAGTGAAAATCAGATTGTGGCAAAAGAATTTGAGCAACAAATGAAGCCTAATAATAAACCATCTAGTGTTGCTTCTGAAATTAAATTGAAAAGTGCATGTTTATTTGCCACCAAATCTGATATTGATGAGGTAGATTTCAGCAAATCTGTTTGCTATGCTGTGCAAAGAGGCATTATTTTCATTCGAGGACGTGTCTTCCTCTTTGCCTCCTGCTGTCACTAACATTTTGCAGGAGTTCGCTGACGTCTGCCCACAAGACGTGCCACCGGGATTACCGCCTATCTGAGGGATTGAGCATCAGATTGACTTAATTCCCGGTGCTTCACTGCCAAACCGTGCGCCATAACGTACCAATCCAGAGGAGACGAAGGAGATTATGCGTCAAGTACAAGAGCTTCTCGACAAAGGTTATATACGCGAATCCCTTAGTTCTTGTGTTGTTCCTATTATTCTAGTGCCGAAAAAGGATGGTACATCGCGTATGTGTGTTGATTGTAGAGGCATTAATAATATTACTATTCGTTATCATCATCCTATTCCTAGGCTAGATGATATGCTTGATGAATTGATTTGCGTAGTGGATACCATCAAATTCGTATTATATGGGGGATGAATGGAAAACAACATTTAAAACTAAGTTTGGATTATATGAGTGGTTAGTCATGCCTTTTGGGTTAACTAATGCACCTAGTACTTTCATGAGATTAATGAACGAAGTTTTACGTGCTTTCATTGGACGATTTGTGGTAGTTCACTTTGATGACATATTGATTTATAGCAGATCTTTGGAGGAACATTTGGAACATTTACGTGTTGTTTTTATTGCTCTACGCGATGCACGTTTGTTTGGTAACCTTGGGAAGTGCACCTTTTGCACCGACCGAGTGTCTTTTCTTGGCTATGTTGTTACTCCATAGGGAATTGAAGGTTATAAAGGCAAGATTGAAGCTATTGAGAGTTGGCCGCAGCCCAAAACGGTCACACAAGTGAGGAGTTATCTTGGCCTCGCTGGATTCTATAGGCGTTTTCTGAGAGATTTCAGCACCATTGCTGCACCTCTCAATGAGCTTACAAAGAAGGATGTGCGTTTTGTTTGGGGTACCGCACAGGAAGAAGCCTTCACGGTGTTGAAAGATAAGTTGACACATGCTCCTTTACTCGAACTTCCTGATTTTAATAAGACATTTGAGCTTGAATGTGATGCTAGTGGAATTGGATTAGGAGGTGTGTTATTACAAGATGGCAAACCTGTTGCATACTTTTCTGAAAAATTGAGTGGGCCTAGTCTGAATTATTCTACTCATGATAAAGAATTATATGCTCTTGTTCGGACTTTAGAAACATGGCAGCATTATTTATGTCCCAAAGAATTTGTTATACATTCTGATCATGAATCTTTGAAACATATTAAAAGTCAAGCTAAACTGAATCGTAGACATGCTAAATGGGTTGAATTCATTGAGACTTTCCCTTATGTCATTAAACACAAGAAGGGTAAAGATAATGTTATTGCTTATGCATTGTCTCGTTGCTATACTACGCTTTCACAACTTGACTTCAAAATATTTGGTTTGGAGACCATCAAAGATCAATATGTGCATGATGCTGATTTTAAAGATGTATTGCAGAATTGTAAAGAAGGAAGAACATGGAACAAGTTCGTCATTAATGATGGATTTGTGTTCCGTGCTAACAAGCTATGCATTCCAGCTAGCTCCGTTCGTATTTTGTTGTTGCAGGAGGCGCATGGAGGAGGACTAATGGGACACTTTGGCGTGAAGAAGACAGAGGACGTACTTGCTACACATTTCTTTTGGCCAAAGATGAGACGGGATGTTGAGCGCTTTGTTGCTCGCTGCACTACATGTCAAAAAGCTAAGTCGCGACTCAATCCTCATGGTTTATATATGCCTTTGCCTGTACCTAGTGTTCCTTGGGAGGATATATCTATGGACTTTGTTTTAGGTTTACCTCGAACAAAGAAGGGGAGGGATAGCATATTTGTTGTCGTGGATATATTCTCAAAAATGGCATACTTTATACCATGTCATAAAAGCGATGATGCTGTTAATGTTGCTGATTTGTTCTTCCGTGAAATTATTCGCTTGCATGGTGTGCCAAATACTATTTTTTCAGATCGTGATACTAAATTTCTTAGCCACTTTTGGAGATGTTTATGGGCTAAGTTGGGGACTAAACTACTTTTTAGTACTACTTGTCACCCCCAAACTTGAAAGTGCTAGTTGTCGACTAGATGGGGGGTGAATAGGCGATTTTTATGAAAGTCTTCAAAACGTGGAAGTTTCGAAGACAAACAATAGAAATGACCTAATTGATATGCAGCGGAAGATAAACTACAACAAGCAAACCATAGTCAAGTATGCAGTAATGTGAAAGTACAAAGACTAATAGCAGCTTAGTAGTAAGGATCAGGATGGAAGATAGTATGAAGCCAACCAACGATAGTAGTCAAGCAATGAAGTCAAACAGGTACGACAAATAGGCAATGACTTCACGAAGACAAACTCTACATAAAGGGAGGGAGAGGATAGAACCAGTCACTTGTTGAAGACACAGGATTTGTTGGACCAGTTCCAGTTGCTGTGACAACTGTACGTCTGGTTAGGGAGGTTGAGATTCAACTCAAAAGACCGCGTCTTCACCTTATTCCCCTTTAGCTAAGGACACACAATCCTCGCCCAATCACTCTGGTAAGTCTTCAAGGTAGACTTCCGAACCTTCACAGACTTCGTTCACCGGCGATCCACAATGACTCTTGGATGCTCAGAACGCGACGCCTAACCGGCTGGAGGATTCACAGTCCTCAAGTGTAATAAGTCTTCAGGTCACGTAGACAGAAAGACTTCAGTGATGCCTAACACTCTTTGGCTCTGGGTGTTTGGGCTTTGTCCTCGCAAGGATTTCTCTCTCTCAAAGGCTTCGAGGTGGGTTGCTCTCAAACGACAAAAGCCATGCACTAACTCTGAGCAGCCACCAATTTATGGTGTAGGGGGTTGGCTATTTATAGCCACTAGGCAACCCGACCTGATATGTCCGAATGACCCTGGGTCACTAAGGAACTAACACGTGTTCCAACGGTCAGATTTCAAACACACACGGCAACTTTACTTGGGCTACAAGCAAAGCTGACTCATCCAGCTCTGGATAAGATTTGCTCTCATTGTCTTCGCTCGAAGACATAGATTTGGGTTGAGCATCACTTCAGTCATTCTGACTTTGTTCACTTGGACCCCACTTAACAGTACGGTGGTTCCTATGACTCAACAAAGAAGAAAAAGGAAACAAAGAAACGACACAGTCTTCGCGCTCCATAGTCTTCACTCAATGTCTTCTCATGTCATAGTCTTCAATATGAATATCTTCACATACCACCATTGTCGCCAATGTCTTCATACATTTTTAGGGGTCATCTCCGGTAGGTAAACCGAATCAATGAGGGACACTACCTGCGTTATCCTGCAATTCTCACAAATGCATTAGTCCCTCAACCAAATTTGTCGTCAATACTCCAAAACCAACTAGGGGTGGCACTAGATGCACTTACAATCTCCCCCTTTTTGGTGATTGATGACAAACTGGTTGAAGTTTTCAACGGGGATAAAGTATGTGAAATTGTAAAGGATAGGGTATTGTCTTCATAAGTGGCAAAGGCTCCCCCTGAAGATGTGCATATAAGTAATTTGCTTTTGGAATGCAAATGCACATGGCAGGTTGTACTTGTGGAGATCCTCTTCAACTTATGAACATAATTCATCATGCATGAAATGATATAACTAAGAGAATGACATGCATAATGAAAAATGGACGTCTGCAGAATGATCTAAGTGCGGAAGTTATCATCGCACATGCGGAATTTATTATCGCGTCACAGAAAATGCAAATAAGTAGCAGACGACCATCGAGTTTAAGTGTTACAACTCAAAGAACCAAATGTATCAAAAGCGAGAGTTGTAGACACTAGGCAAAATATAAAGCAACCGCCCATATGAACCCGGTTGAAGACTATCAAACTCATATGCTTCTCCCCCTTTTGTCAGTAAGGACCAAAAAGGTTTGAAGACATAGAGCATCTACTCGTTCCCATGAGGAGTAGGTGAAGCAGCGGGGTTGTCGTTGTTGTTTGGCGGCACAGACGAACTTGGTGCAGTGTTGATGCATGCAGAAGTAGGGGGCGGTGAAGTAGCATCGTCTTCATCATCGATCACTTTGGCATTCACCGTTGCCGCGGAGGAAGAATAGTCAGAGTCTTCAAGGGATGGAGTTCGACGTAGGACAGCATTCCATGGAGGAGTGGAGTCAAACTTGAATCTTTCAGTGAAGCCATCGTCTTGAAGATCTGCTTCAGCACTGAGCAGTGTCAAACTCTTCCATGATCGCCGACAGGTCTCGTGAGTGACAAAAGCATTCTTGGTGGCAAGATTTCGAATGCGATTGACGTCCACCAAGAGGCTTTGCATCTGTCGCTTGAGCCAGAAGTGATGCTTGTCTTGTTTCTGATGCAGTGCCACAAGAAGTTCTCGATCATTTAGGACGCGAGAGCGCTTCTTAGGCCTTTGGGCAATTGTGCTCTCAGTAGCTTCAGTTTGTGCACGGTGAGGCAGACGAGTGTTCCCAGCCATTGGATAGACATGAGTTACTGCTTGGATTCCTTCCATGGGTTGAGTGAAGCTTTGGTGATCAGCATTTTGAAGACAAAGACGCTTCTTGGCAGGCTCAGGGTATATGGCTTCAACTGACATATCAACCTCTGGTAGAAAGATCAGATGATTGCGAGCAGAGGGCTGATAGTTGATAGCAGAGTGTAGCTTGATGAGGCGCATGACCCATGGAGCATAGAATTTCAGGCCAAAAAGGTCAGATCCAGACGCAGCCAGTTGCCGGATGAAGAATTCTTGTGTATTGAAGCTGATGCCATTAAGGATGTAAAAGACCAATGTCTTCATGGCTCCTTCAAGTTTTGCAGCTGATGAATGCCCTTTGATAGGCCATAGAGTTCGCCTCATGATGTGATATATTGTGCGAGGCAGATACTCAAGGTCATCAACAAAGAACTCCTTTGGGTATTCAGTGTCAGGTGGAAAAGGCTTCATCATGCTCAACATCTGGCTCATGTTGGGCTCTGGCTTATGGAAGATGCTCTCCAGTGCATTGCGGTGGAGTTGACAATCAGGTTCAAACAGCTCTCCGGGAGTGGGTAGGCCTGTAAGCTCAATGACGTCAAGAGCTTTGGCTTCATGATGAACATTTCCTGCCATCCACTCGAGAACCCATGTCTTTGTATCCCTGTAGTAGCCGCGAATGTGGAGAGTAGCATAGAATTGAAGCAAAAGTTCCTCATTCCAATGTTCTTTGTCTGTCACAAAGCTGAGCAGACCTGCATCACGAAAGCAGTCAAGTGCTTCTTCTAAGCATGGCAGTCCAGCAATGGCTTCAGTGTCGAGGCGCATATGAGGGAAAATGCACCCTTGATCATACAGTACGCAGGAGTAATAGCTTCGCTGCTGATAGCTCCAGAAACGATCAGATGATATTCTTGGCCTTGAGTAGGAGTTCTTTGCTCTGTCAAAGAAGGTGTTGTGGGCTTTGAAGCCATTTGCATTGAAGGACCCTATAGAGGTGGCAGTACCTGGGAACCTTGGCAGTCTTGGCTTTGGTTTCTAGACCAGAGGCCTATGCTCAACATGATAATCAAACTGAGGACCAGAGGCATTAGGCGGAGGGACCAGAACGGGCCATTTGACAGTGATTAGCTGACCATAGTTGTATGCTTTCTCAATTGTATGGGGCCTTGGTGGCGGAACAGGAGCAGTGGCAACAATAGAGTCGTCAGGCTACACAACGGATGCTTTAGGAGTAGTTGCATCATTGGCTTCTGGCACATTGGTTGGTGCAGGCTCCACATTTGCTTCAGCCATGACTACGTCATTGGCTTCATTTGTGTTGGTGGTGGCAGCCTCAAGATTTTCAACCTCCACTTGATGAGCTGGAGGGTCGGGCATTGGCACGTTCACTTCAGGAACAACTTCTTCAGTAATGGGGGGAGTAGGGACACATTCTTCGTCTTGTTTGTCATCGACTAATGCAGCCGGATTGTCTTCAGCAGCTTTGGCTACAGACACGGAGACATTCACAGTCGGAGTGGCTTCTGGAAACACTTGACGTGCAATAGATTGGTGGTGCACTTCTCCTTCTAGAACGCTCGAAAGAGGGACTTGAGGCCTTGGTCCTTTGCGAAGCCTGCATAATGCTGGCGACGCCTTTGGAGATGGTGTTGGCTGGGCCTCAAAGTCATCCTCTTCTTCTTGCACAGGTGGTGTGACTTGTTGTTGTTGGGGAGTACTCGGGGAGTCTTGTTGTTGTGGGTGATCAGCCCATGATGCATCCTGAGCAATTGGCGTCAGAGGACGACCAATGCTGATGAGTTCGCTGTTCTTGAGAACAAGCGATGATACCAAGTTGTGTTCAATCTAAGGAAGAACTTCATCACCTTCAACAATGTCATTGTGACCAATGTCTTCAGCAGCGGTGAGATCAACTGCTGGAATGTCTTCAGCTTCATGAGCCTTTGTGGAAGCAGGCTCATGAACTATCATCCGTCGTTCTTGGTGTTCAGATGCAGGGCGAACCATTGAGATAGGTTCAACAACTAAGGGCTCTGTGGGAGCAACCCGATCCTTCTTGGTTTTGCGCTTCTTCTTGGAGGGAGCAACATCAGAGGCTTCAGGATTTTTCCTTTTTCTGGCTTCAGCCTCGGCAGTCCTCGTCTTCTTCAGTTCTGAAGCGGTTGACCTGACCTTTGGCTTCGAGCCAGTCATGCTGCTTGGGAAGACTATGCGAGGTTCTTCCTGCCTCAAAGGTGCAGATTGGTCAGTTGATGGCTTCTTCTTCGTTGCAGCCATTCTGGGGTCAATGCCAGGACGACCAAGAGCCTTGCGCTTCTCAGCCTCATTGTAGGCTTGCACACACTTGTCAGCCAGACTCTTCATGCGCTCACGAGAGCCTTTAGCTTCTTCGCGCTTCTTGAGAAAGGCTTCTTTGAGCTCGTGCAGCATGATCTTGAAGTTTTTGACATCTTGCACGCTGAGCTTTGCCACATGCTTCTTGAACTGAGCTTTCTCATAGTCGATCTTGTGCTTCAGTTCAACGATGCGCTGAGCAAGAGCTAGCTCAGAAGCAATGGCGCCATTGAAGGAGACGCTGAGGCCAATGGGAAGTTGCAGATCTTCAAAGCTGAGATTTGGGGTGTCAAACCACTCATCAATGAAGTTATGGATGATTGCCACATCGAAGAGAGGCAAATCATTGAAGATCTCTGCTTCTTCCTTGCTCTTGATCAGTAGCTCAAGAGCATCATCTGCAAGATCTTCATCGCTGGATAGATCAATGTGCTCTTCTCGCAGAATGGCAGCAGGAGTCAATACATGATCAGTATTTTTGATGATTTTCTTTTTCTTCTCCCTCTTCTTGGAGATACGTGATAGATCTTCAGACTGCACACTATCTTCAGGAGGTGCAGTGGCTAGTGGCTTCGCACGTGAAGCTTTTGGAGGAGCAGCTGATCTTGAAGCCTTATCCTTCTTTGGCTTCTGCGGCTTTGGAGTAGGAGCTGGGGCTTCATCAGTGTCAGCATCATCATCAGAATGATCCACTTTGGCACCTTGGACCGAGATGTGAGTGATGAGGCCATCAAGGTTGTAGAAAGGACCGATGACATTGGGTTTTGCATCACGTGAGCCGTCAGCACGGGGAGCAGAGGGACCAGGGTTGAAGTCTAATCCCAATGACTTCTTGTTTTCCTTGGCCGATGCCTTTGCGTGCTGGAAGTTGCGCTTGAAGAGATTATCGTCACGACACCAGAGCAATGACGATGGGTCGGCATTTTCAGGCTGAGGTCCACGGACCATACAAGGATAGAAACCCTGTGCAATAGCTTCAGCTCTGTTCTTGGGTGGAAGGCCTCGAAAGAGAATATCACCCAAGGACTTTTGATAGCATTCTTCTCAGCGTATTCCTGGGTCACGAACTTGTATTTGAACCATTGTTCAGCCCAATATCGTCGAATCCATTGGATTTGTGTCTTGTGCTGATTATAATCCTCTTCAGGATCTGTCTTGTAAAGCTCTGAGAGGTCATCAGGCAAATCTCTTGATGAAACCCCACGACGCTGTCTGCCACCCTTCCTTACTGATTTCTCTGCAGCCATGAACTTCAAACTGAATGGCTTCAACACGTTCAAAGGCTTCAAAGGCTTTCGCTTGCTAGACAAACTGGAACTAGCTTCGGGAGAGTTAATGTGATGCTATAAGAATTCTGCAAACGAATGCAGACTATGAGAACCAAGGGATTCTCCCACGGACATGTACCTGTGACAGCATTAGAAATGCGAGGGAAGGGGAAGAGGTCATATGCATACTCAAAAGATTTTGAAGATAAATCAGTTTGAAGACATTGACCTCATGATGCGAAGACATTCACTTATATGTTGAGAGTTGGTTCCAGATTTGTACGAATCCGTGAATAAGTACAAGTGAGGAATCTAACTAGATATGAAGCTTAAGGGAAAATACTAGGCAGTATGAGATGCAGACAGAATAGATCTAACATTGTATAGGCAGAAACCAATTTTGGTAAACAGGATGAATCTTTGAGGATCAAAAAGATGGTAAAAATAGAGTTGTATTTACCACACGAAGAACTGCTAGATGGGATGAATAGGAGACCGGGCAGATCAATCCACCATGCCCTAACTTGGCGACGGAGGACACCTACGGCGGCGGCGGAGAGGACGATGTACGCGCCCGGCGTGAGGACGGCGTCGGAGAAGTCGTGGCAGCTAAGCGCTTCGTCACTGGCGTCGTCGAGAGCTAGCAGTGTTGCTAGGGTTTTAACGAGGTGGAGAGGTGGAAGAAGGTTTTCTTTACCGCAGGGGACATGTATTTATAAGGAAGTGTGCGGCACAACGCAATTACGCAGGTGCCCCTGGCGGTTCACATCTGAGGGGCACGTGGCAAGCATGCAACATACTCAGAGTTGTCCCACGTTCCCACGCCCGCCAGGTTTGTCGGATGGTCATTCCAGCTTCTCTGTATTTCAAACAATAAGGATGAATCATTTAAAACAGACTTAATGTTTGTCTCTGTGTCTTCTGCTGACAAGGACGCAGAGAAGACATTCGACAGTTTCAATAGAATGCATATGATTTGGACAGATAGAGTTTGAGATAGAAAGCATAGAGAGATTAGGGTCCGATCACATTCACTTAGTTCAAAAGATTCAACTAGGAAGACATAGCTCCCTGCTTGCGCCAGGACGCCCGAAATACCCTCAAATTCGGCATTAAGCATGACTTTTTGGCCTTCAAAGTCAAAGAACATCCTTCACCTCTGTTTTTTGGGACAAGTTTCTAAACCCATTGGCACTTCAATTTGAAGGAAATTCGAGAGATTATGTTACTTATAGACATTAGCCACCCTGGTAGGGACAAACATACCTTTCTGCAGATGCTCTATGATCCGGGTAATCTTATTTGGCCGTAAATTGAAGAAAATCCAGCGGCTATATGCCTTATTCTCCTTGTTTTTGCCGGATGGCATGCTGTAACTCATGTGCGTGAAAGCCAAGAACAAAAGGGCATTCGTGGCATCGGTCAATATATATGTGGAAACAATATCTCCAATATAGAGGACAAGAAATTTCAGGGCGGTCAGGCAAAAAGGGTCACGGGAAAATGAAGTACTTTCAGGGACTGCCATAGAATGGACCGATGTTCACTAAAACGGTCATAACTTTGTCATTCGGGGTCCGGGTCTGATCCACAACTACTCAAACTGCTCACGACGAGCATGCGAATCCAGAAAATACTCCCTGCTTGTGCCAGGAGGCTTGGAGTACCCTCAAATTCGGCCTTAAGCTAGACTTTTTGGCCCTGATAGTCGACGAACATCGTTCACCGCTGTTTTTTGGACAAGTTTCTGAACCCATTGGAACTTCCTTTTGAAGGAAATTCGAGAGTTTTTGTTGCTTCTAGACATTGGCCCCCCTGGTAGGGATAAACGTACCTTTCTCCAGATGCTCTATGATCCGAGCAATCTCATTTGGTCGTAAATTGAAAAAATCCAGCGGCTACATGCCTTATTCTCCTTGTTTTCGCTAGATGGCATGTCGTAACTCATGCGCGTGAATGCCAAGAACAAAAGGGCATTCCTGGCATCGATCAATATATATGTGGAAACAATATCTCCACTAAATAGGACAAGAATTTCGGGGCCATCGGGCAAAAAGGGTCACGAGAAAATGAAGTACTTTTAGGGAATCCCATAGAATGGACCGATGTTCACTAAAATGGTCATAACTTTGTCATTCGGAGTCCGTGTCGGACCCACAAGTACTGAAACTGCTTGCGGCGAGCATGCAAATCCAGAAAATACTCGCCGCTTGCGCTAGGAGGCCTGGAGTCCCCTCAAATTCGACCTTAAGCAGGACTTTTTTGCCCAGAAAGTCAAAGAACATCATTCACCACTGTTTTTTCGACAAGTTTCTGAATCCATTGCCACTTCCTTCTGAAGGATATTCGAGAGATTATGTTGCTTATAGACACTAGCCCCCCTGGTAGGCACAAAGGTACCTTTCTGCAGATTCTCTATGATCCGGGACATCTCATTTGGTTGTAAATTGAAAAAATACAGCGGCTATATGCCTTATTCTCCTTGTTATCGCCGAATGGCATGCTGTAACTCATGCACGTGAAAGCCAAGAACAAAAGGGCATTCCTGGCATTGGTCAATATATATGTGGACAAGAAATTTCGAGGCGGTCCGGCAAAAAACGCACGAGATAATGAAGTACTTTCAAGGACTGCCACAGAATGGACAAATGTTCACTAAAACGGTCATAACTTTGTCATTCGGAGTCCGTGTCCGACCACAAGTACTCAAACTACTCGCGGCGAGCGTGCAAATCTAGTAAATACTACCGCTTGTGCCAGGACGCCCGAAATACCCTAAAATTCGGCCTTAAGCAAGACTTTTTGGCCCTGAAAGTGAAAGAACATCATTCAACGCTGTTTTCGGACAAGTTTCCGAACCCATTGGCACTTCCCTTTGAAGGAAATTCGACAGATTATGTTGCTTATAGACATTAGCCCCTGGTAGGGATAAACCTACCTTTCTGCAGATGCTCTATGATCCGGGCAATCTCATTTGGTCGTAAATTGAAGAAAATCCAGCAGCTATAAGCCATATTCTCCTTGTTTTCGCCGGATGGCATGCCGTAACTCATGCACGTGAAAGCCAAGAACAAAAAGCATTCCTAGCATCGGTCAATATATATGTGGAAACAATATCTCCAATATAGAGGACAAGAAATTTCAGGGCGGTCAGGCAAAAAGGGTCACAGGAAAATGAAGTACTTTTAGGGACTGCCATAGAATGGACCGATGTTCACAAAAACTGTCATAACTTTGTTATTCGGAGTCCGTGTCGGATCCACAAGTACTCAAACTGCTCGCGGTGAGTGTACGAATCCAGAAAATACTCCCTGCTTGCGCTAGAAGGCATGAAGTACCCTCAAATCGCCCTTAAGCGGGACTTTTTGGCCCTGATAGTCAAAGAACATCATTCGCCGCTGTTTTCGGACAAGTTTCTGAACCCATTGGCACTTCCTTTTGAAGGAAATTCGAGAGTTTATGTTGCTTATAGACATTAGCCCCCCTGGTAGGGACAAACGTATCTTTCTGCAAATGCTCTATGACCCGGCAATCTCATTTGGTCGTAAACTGAAGAATATCCATCGGCTATATGCCTTATTCTCCTTGTTTTCGCCGGATGGCACGCTGTAACTCATGCGCGTGAAAGCCAAGAACAAAAGGGCTTTCCTGGCATCGGTAAATATATATGTGGAAACAATATCTCCAATATAGAGGACAAGAAATTTCAGGGCGGTCAGGCAAAAAGGGTCACGGGAAAATGAAATACTTTCAGGGACTGCCATAGAATGGACCGATGTTCACTAAATTGGTCATTACTTTGTCATTCGGAGTCCGTGTCGGATCCAGAATTACTCAAACTGCCCGTGGCGAGTGTGCGAATCCAGAAAATACTCCCTGCTTGTGCTAGGATGCCTGGAGTACCCTCAAATTCGGCCTTAAGCAGGACATTTTGGCCCTAAAAGTCAAAGAACATCATTCGCCGCTATTTTTCGGACAAGTTTCTGAACCCATTGGCACTTCCTTTTGAAGGAAATTCGAGAGATTATGTTGCTTATAGACAGTAGCCCCCTGGTAGGGACAAATGTACCTTTCTGCAGATGCTCTATGATCCGGGCAATCTCATTTGGTTGTAAATTGAAAAAATCCAGCGGCTATATGCCTTATTCTCGTTGTTTTCGCCGGATGGTTTGCTGTAACTCATGCGTGTGAAAGCCAAGAACAAAGGGCATTCCTGGCATCGGTCAATATATATGTGGAAATGATAGCTCCTGATGAGGACATCAATACCATTGTTACACCCACAGCCCCTGCTGCTATACATACTGGACCAATTACTAGAGCTCGCGCACGCCAATTAAATTACCAGGTACTTTTGTTTCTTAGTAATGATTCTAATGTTCATGGGAATATGATGCTGCCTAAATTGGATACATTTGTTTTCCTTACAAATGAAGGGCCTAGCTTGGAGAAGGATGAACATTGGAGCAAGAACAAGCATGGAGATGATGGCATGCGCAAGGGGAACAATAACGGAGTCACAAGTGATGATTTCAGGACGTTGAAGCCACCATAATGACTGCATGAAGTCTTGGACAAAATATACAAATATGCCACTTCATAAATTTTGTCTAGAGGCTATTCTAGGTGCTGCGTCACTTTATTATTGGGCCAGGCCCATGTATTTTTGAAATACTTGAGTATAGGCTGTTTTTAGAGTTCGTATGTGTGGGGAAACAAGAGATAGGGTTGGTTTCGGACCCCTTCCCCAAGGGCCACGAAATTCCCCCCTCTTCCTCCATATATACAGCCCTTAGGGCGTCGTTTAGACTTTGGGTTTTGTTTAGATTAAAGTTTGCCATAGCTACAACTTCGCATACTTTGTTTGTGTTCAACGACCAGACAAAGGCGTCACAGAACCCCACCTTTATTAATAAAGCTTTCCACTTATATTCGCAATATCCAGATTGCAATCTTAGTTTCTTGCTAGTTCTTCGTTTGCTCGTAGGAAAACAGACCCTCGTGGTCAGGTTGATCGCACTCCGGCGTGGTCAATAACCTCTCGGAGTTGGTTTAACGATTGCTAAGGCGCGACATCCTCGCATGTATGTAGTCAAATCATCAAAGTCTACTCCTCCGAAATGATAATCACCATCTCATCGAAAGGCGGGACACCTTTGCCTCTATCAAGTGGTATAAGATTTTCAGGTTGCTCGGTGAGATTTTACTGTTTTTCGTAGTTTAGATCGAGTCTGTTTCTTCATACCTATAGTCCACGAAAAAGCCAAAAAGTATTTAGGGTTAGTTCATCCTATCCGAACCAATCTGAACCTTTGCATAATCTTTTCTGTATTTGCTTTGTTGAATTTGTGGTTGCATCGTCGTGTCAAGTTGCTGGTCTTAGCGTCGAGTCCTTTAGAGTTTCGAGTTCTGTTCAAAGGTTGTCACGTCGCCGCTGCCATATATCACCACGGCATCATCATCATTGCTGCTGCCATATACCACCAGTGCACCAACTTCATCGCCGCTGCCATATACCACCATCACATATTCACCGCCAATCCAAGTCCATATACGCCACCACATACGCCATCACACAATCCGAGACCACTTGCAACATATATCCGCCACCAGTCCGAGTTCCACCAGATTCATCTCCACCAGCAGTCCGAGTCCGAGTCCAGTATTTCGTTACTCTGTTTGGATTTCAAGATCACGACATACTCTGAGTCGTGACAGAGTAGGACTCCCGAACTTTCATGCTACCCGCAGTAGAAAAAATAGTTCCAGTTTTAAAAAACAAACTAATTCTAGAAAATTCTGGCTAGGCAGTTTTTAGACCATTTGTAGACTTTTCCGGAAAAAAATTGTTACGAAGCAAAAAAAAAAGAGGAAAAAGAAAAGAGCAAAAAAGTGAAAAAAAAGAAAAAAAATTCAGAGTGTGCTCCTCCCTTGTTTACGTGCAGCGCCGTGATTTTGTTAGTGTTCTAGGCTCGCATCTCTAGCACGGTCTAGCCTAGGACCAGCGCAGTACCATAGTTGAGCGTTTCTTCAACTTTGCATCTCTGAATTGATTATTGCTGACCCTTTTCGCTACCATATTATAAGCCTTCCCAGCTCCACATACATCTACGTCATGCGTTTGACACTCCCTGGTAATCGCTTTATCCAAGCTTTGAGAGTTTTGACTACAACGGTTGCCGATCACCACCTGCTGCTGGGTAAGAACTAGTAAGAATTTGAGATTCACTTGACAGATTTGTGACACCCCACCAACACCATTTTCTAGTAGTCTCTAGGATCATATTGCTGCTAACCATGGCAGGATCACAAGCCGACGAGATTGACTGGGAGAACATGACGAACAAGGACTTGCATGATAAATTTCAGCAAATGATGAGTGGCCAGGTGGGAGATGTGCTAAACAGATTTGAAGAGGCTATGGAGAAGATAGATGCCATGGAGAAGTCGTTCGAGACAAAGCTGGATAACAAGTTCAATGAATTGCTCAAGCGTCTTCCCCAACCACCACCGGTTGCACCTGTCGCACCTCTACAACAACAACAACAACAACATCTCCAACGCCGCCTTCCAAATCAAGTGGGACAAGCACAACGCGTTCCAGTTGAGACTGGTCAAAATTCTGGTGCCGCTGCACCTATTGTTGATGCTTCTTTGGCTCCTGCTACTACGGTTGCTGGTGCCGAGGAGGATGACGATTATCATGATCCCACCAAGTTCATCTACCAACATGGTAGCCTTATAATCGACCAAAGAGTCTCAGATAATTCCTCAAAGTCATTGATATAAATTCTTCAAGTCATTTGTCCTCTATTTCTATATCCTCAGATTGGTCCTCCCTATGGCATCGTCAGTTCTGGTGCTATCTTAGGAAGATAATGTGCTCGTTCACTATGCCCATTAGTCCCATAATGAACCCAGTGATAAGCAAGGCTTACTGCAGCTTAACTTTTTCTCTTGTGATTCCGTAGGTTAAGCTCATGGTTAAGGATTCGAGCTGGGGTATCTCGTGAAGTCCCGTAGGGTCTAGGGATAGGGTTCTAGTCTTGAGGTGTAAACATACGGGGTTGTACTTGGTCGAGGAGGTTGTAGCAAAAGTCTTCAGTGCTTGTTGGTCGCCGAGGTGGAATCCTTGGTGCATATTGTCTTGCTTGTCTTCAGTTGAGGAGAGAGATGAGAGGGAAAAGTAGCATAGAGGAGGGGAATGCCTAAAGGGGGTTCTATAGTGCAAGTGCAAACAAACAGGTGCAAAAAGGGCCAAACAGAAGAAGCAAGGTAAGGAAGGTGATATAGTCGCATACTTTTCGCCTAGGGCAAAAGTGCGACCTAAATCAAAACACAAACAAATAAAAACAAGCAACACACAGTCATGGTTCTATTCGAACCATCATACGGACTCGACTGCGCATAGGGGGTACACGACTCATCCTACCCTAGGGGTTCTCGGACTCAGTAGTCGTGCCTTGTGCCTCATGCAGTCTTTTGAGTTTTCCTCAGGTGTTGCTACGTCTCTTGTAGTTGTTCGATGAAACAATCCGGGTTGAGCCTGAAGATTCTTCAACAACTTCTTGCCTGTTGAAGTGATGGGGTGAAGGTGGCTCCTCATAACTGGCATTGACTTGGTCTTCTATTGTCTTCTTGATCACGACGATCCCTTTTTGTCTTCTAAGCCGTCGATGGTACCAGGTAGGTAATCCTTTATGCAATGACATTATCAAGGCGTAATAGATGTCCATCATGTCGGTTACGTTGATGACAACATCGACACCAAGAGCGGGGGATGAGGAGAACCGTTTTCCTGCTCACCATGGTGAGGCGGACCAAATGGCTAGGTTCTCATCTATCGGTGGTTGCCGATACAACAACGGTAGTGACAGGGTTACTCTATTAGCGATGTATATCATGATCTTGCATATTCTATGCCCTGATCATCGTATGCTAAGGTTGCATCATCTTGGGGCAGTGTCAAGGCTGTCACCATCTCCTGGGTCTTCAGGTCCTCATTCCTCGAGGATGTATCTTCTGTTGGTATCGTCTTGTTGTGATGTCGCCAATCTTGTGTTCAGGAGATGTGGGTGAATGTCTGACAAGGCATCTTCCTTCTAGATTATCCACGAGGATTACAAGGAATCCAGTGGTCAGGGGCATAAGGGTTCTAGCGACCAAAGGTTTTGAAGGGGAAGAGATCAATAAGGAAAGTATACCTTAGTTTTCGGAAAAAACTGAGAAGGGAAGAGAAGTACAGATAGTTTTGAAAACTAGTAGTAGTTTTGGAAATAGTTTTACCCTAACTAACGACCATGCTAACTAAGGCTTCCTACAGTCAGGATGGCTCTGATACCAGCTCTGTGGGGACCCCGACTCATAAGTCGTGATCACTGAATGCATGTGTACAGTGATCCCAGAGATCAATGCTCATTGAACACACAGAAGCTGAATAACAAGAGTCTTACATCCAGACATACCGTATTACACAAGTAGGACCATTATGGTCGAGTCTTGAGTATAACATCGCAGTGGAAATCTTCGTCGATAACTTGGACCCATGCCATCTGCCTTAACCCTACAGGCATTCTGACTGGGAAACGTCCTAGCTCGCATGTTCGTCGCCGAAGTATTCTTCATCATATCCTGTTCTTTCATGCCTGGCCAATAAAATAACCAGTGGCAAGCCAATGAGTACTTTGAATGTACTCGCAAGCAACCCATGTTTTGGTTCAAGATACAACAATGCATGATATAGGTAAATTTTTGCAGAAAGCTAGTTTTGAGTGCAATGACATGTTCAACAACTTATAAGACATGCATCAGGAGAATTCAAGTAACCATGAGGACAGGTTACAGATATCAACATAAATAGAGAGGGCATCAACCCAACTCAATCATGTCAAGTCCTTTGACTTGACCCAAGTAGATCTTCCCAAGTATCCAAACACACACTGGTTTGTAAACATGTGGACGTAGCCCAAGAGCGGTTACCCAACTGTACTTGACCGTGGACACGGCTATTCGAATAGTTTTACACTCTGTAGAGGTTGCACATTTTACCCACAAGATCCGGGGAACTTCCATGTCAGCCACGACCCGCGGTACCTCAAGTACCCGGGGTAAGCACCCGATCACTATATTTCCCTAGACGACACTAACAAGGAGTCCACTCGTTGTTCAGTATCCTCACGATGTACATCATATGAGACTCACTCGAGATTGTAACATCCGAGAGGGGACACAACGGTGTATCCGGTGCCCTGTGAAAACAGTCATGGCCGCCCTACCTGGCACGACCCTGTCCCGAGAGAGAGCACCAACTCTCCCCCGTCACTAGTAATGCGGGCTCCAAGCTAGTATCGGCCTAGGTAATCAATAATGCCCTTTCCCATACAAGGGTAGAGTGGTTGCGCATGTAAGGTTGGAATAACGGTCAACTTAAACCAATCCGTTTTGAAAACAACACACACTTGCCTCGGTACACCACTTCGTCATCAAGTGGTTACCCATCTCATCATCTCCCTCGGGCATAAGTGGCACCCGACGGGGTTTTCGAAAAGTCTTTTGAAAATACTTTGTCTCCTTCGTCATGCATATACCCGTCCTTTTTTGCGTAGCATCTACTTTAGCATCCTATCTACTCCCACCAGCATAACCCTCATAAGAAGGTAGGGTCATGCACAATGCAAGTATCAACGAGGAAGTACGGTGGCAAACCATCAAAGTGGTTACCACGTCATCATGATTCCGTTGCAACAACAATATGGTGCTATATGACATGCATAAAAAGGGTTTCTCAAACATGGTCAAAGGGTTGCTTGCCTGTTTTAACAAAGTCTTCGAGGTCTTCAAATATCTCTAGTCCAACTCCGAGCATTTCGTCTACTTCTCAACTATCGTCGAAAGCAACCATAATAAGCAACACAACAAGGCAGGAAATAAAAGTGCTCTAAAAATATGAGTTGGACTTTTCTAGGATACCTCTGGTCATATGAGGGATGACCAAAGTGGTTTCATTTGGATTTGATCAATGGACATCTCTGAACATTTCAATATGATGGAATCAAGGGATTAATGGGTTTGCAAGAAGTGTACAGAAACATTATTTTCAAAAATGAGCAGAGGCACCCATTTAACAAATGATGATTTTAGAAGCATCTAGGAATTGGTTTCACTGGATTTGGAGTTCAAATGATTTCTCTATGAATTTGCAAAGTTGGCTATACATGAAAAAATAGACCATTATTTGAGGTGGTACATAAAGTATTAGTAAAAATGTTCAAAAACTAAGTTTTGAACTTATAGACATCTAGGATTTTGAACCATGGAATTCGGATCAAAAATGGGCTCTCTCTAATTTTCTAAAGTTCATTACAAAAATGAAAAATGGGATTTTATTTAATTTGTGTGAAGGAAAGTTTTCCGGAAAAATGTGCATGTTGCACCAACAGGTATAGCATGATTTATGGAGTCACTAGAAATTTGAATCATCAAATTTGGAGGTAATATGAATATTTGGGAGATTTTACAAGTTTCTAGAAAAAGAAAAGGACAAAGGAAGGGGGGTGTTATACCTATGTTGTGCACTGGGTGCAGCATAGCGCCGCAGCATACTGGGCCGGCCCAGCTGCAAAGCCACGCGCGTGTTGGGGGCCACGCCGATGGCGCCTTCACAGGAGTACACCTCCCTGTGGCGAAAACGGCATGCGGCCTATGCCGCCTCCACTTAAGCGGGCGAGGCATGGCCCACCCGTCAGTGGCCCCTGCCCACTGGCCGGCCGACAAGCGGGACCCAGCTGCAGGTTCGTCCGCTACCTCCCATGCGGGCGCAACGGAAGACAGAGCAAGTGCTTGACGGCGGCCGTTTGCGCTACCGGCCACCGTTTTCGGAGGTCCGGCCACCGGCGTGCTCAGCAGAGAGAGACGAACCCGGGAGACCCCACCACGGGTGCCTGCGTCACCGGATGGGAGCAGGTCTTTGCCCGCGGCAGACGGTGGCGTCGGGCGAGAGGGGTTCTGGGGTTGCGGGGCGCTAGAGGAAGAGGTAAAGGGCGGAGGAGCCTCGTCGGCGTGCGGTGGCTCCAATGGTGTCCAAAGGAGGGAAGGGTAGGCTTCGGTTTGCAGGAATTTGGGCGGAGACCGACGGCGGCACTCCGGCCATGGAGGGAGCAGGAGGGCACGAGAGGAGGTGCAGGTTGGTCCATGGGGTACACGGGAGAGAGAGAGCAAAGGAGCTCCAGAGGAAGGTCAGGGGCGGCCTTATATGGCGAGGCCACGGCTCACCGTGGACGCGGCCTACGGGCACCCGCAAAAATGGGCGTGGTGGCCACGGGAGGAGGCTCGGGGTTGTCCGCGGCGCTCGTGGGGGTGGAGTAGGTCTCTGGGGAGAGAGAGGAGGAGCGGGGCAAGGCTCTGGTGCTCGCGCGTGCGAGGCCATGCATTGGCCGAGCCGTGCGGCTCTGGGCACGCGCCGCAGGAGGTGAGAGAGAGGGAGAGACGATGGGGCATGCACGGTGGCGTGTTGCGGACATCGAGGCACCTCGACTGGCGCGAGGGGGAGGCTCGAGGTGGTCGGGGGACGCGGCGTCAACGGTCGGGAGCACGCTGACGTGCTCCAGAGCGCGCAAATGGCCGGCATCCGCGGCTTTTCCGCACGCACTCGCATGTCCACTTGCGTCTAGTGGCTGCAGGAAGAATAAACAAGGGGGGAGGGGGCCTTGGATGCTATGGGACCTGGCAGGAGTGAGAGAGAGGTGAGAAAAGGGGAGAAATGCAGCTGTCCAAAGAGGGAAAAAGAGCTTTTCACCCCCATAATCATGGCTCCTCGGGCAGGGAAAGATGCAGGGGTTAGAGGAGGACCAGATGATGCTGTGGGAGAAGGATTAGCTCATGGAGATTAGTGGAAATGGCCAAAACATGCATTTTAAATTTCTGCCAGAAGGTGTTTGATGTAGGTTTGGGCAAGTAAATGGACTTCCCTTGTCATGAGGCTTGACAGGGTCAAATGGCCTGAGAAAATAATAGGTTCCACCAAGATTGAGTTTATTTGAGCAAAGTTGACAATGCAACTTTTGTAAACCCTAGAAATCAACAGAAATGGACGTTCCAAGATTTAGTCATGCAAATCTATTCTACTTGATTCGCAACTTGGTGTAGTGTCATCATTTTAGGTTCTGAACATGTCCACAAAAGTTGAGATCAAAAGGAGAAAGATGCAAATGTAGAGTTGTTCAAATTTGGTTCTGGACAGGAAGGGTTTTGGGGCACTTTGATCAATATAACATTTTCTCCAACTTGTGCCATTTGGTCTAGATGAATTATTAGACCATTTGAGCATGTTCAAAAGGTTTGAGAACATTTGAACATGTTTGGGAATGTAAAGTTGCCCGAACTTCAAAATGGACAGAAATGGTTTTGAGGGGATTTAATGGGGTTATACTATTCTTCATGACATCATACTTGTCAAGATCATCCAGCATGTCATATGTGACATAGTAGAATTTTCTTGGAATTTTTGGAGAATATTTCCTTTGTAAATATTTCAAAAGCTTGAAATATCTAGAAAGGGTTTTTGAGGGATTTGACCAATATTTTGAACATGACCATGTGTTGAAACTCTTATATATGGACAATATATGTCCACTGAGTTTCCCTAGGTTTTTGTCAAATATTTTTGAAACAATAAAATGATTTTTCCCTATTAAAGACCATTTCTGGCCTTAAGAAAAAGCTTTTAAATAAAATAGGAAAATAACTTTTAAAATTATATTCTTGTGGTTTATGGGAGTCCTACATCTAATAGGATTCAAATATACCTTTTGAATGATTTTTCACACCCCAAGTCAAGTACTTGTAGTGCAAACCTCAACTCAGGGTTTTTTGAAAAACTAATTTTTGAAAATACTATTTGGCCAAATTATTTTTGTAAGAAAATACTATGTTGCTCTATACACATGGCATGATCATTGGGCAGAAGCTTGGGGCAAGGAGATGAAGTATAGAAGGTGGAGTTGTGTTGACTTTAAAGAGCACTTGAAAAACACAGAGAGAAAACCAACTCAAAATAAAAAGTCAAATAATGCAAAAGTTTTTGTCAAACCACATTTTATCATGATTTATCATCTTAAGTGTTGTGCCATGAAAATCAGGGTGTGACAAAAGGAACGTCACTTTACATTGCCCCTTGCATGTGAACCTTTATTATGCAGTCCGTCGCTTTTATTGTGTCCACAACAAGTTCGTGCAAAGTTTATTTTCTCCGCACTAATAAGTCATGCATATTTAGAGAGCATTTTTTATTGCTTGCACCGATGACAACTTACTTGAAGGATCTTACTCAATCCATAGATAGATATGGTGGACTCTCATGGCAAAACTGGTTTAAGGGTATTTGGAAACACAAGTAGTATTTCTACTTAGTGCTGAAGATTGGCTAGCATGAGGGGGAAAGGCAAACTCAACACGGTAGAGGAACCATGACAACATACTTTATCTCAGATGTAGGAAAACATAACTCATTATGTTGTCTTCCTTGTCCAACCTCAACTCTTTAGCATGTCATATTTTAATGAGTGCTCCCAATCATAAAAGATGTCAATGATAATATATCTATATGTGAAACTCCTCTTTCCTTATTACTTCCTATTAATTGCAACGATGACCAAAGCTATATTTGCCAACTCCCAACAACTTTAAATCATCATACTCTTTCTATGTGAAGTCATCACCTTCAATAAGATCAATATGAACTCTTGATTCTTTTTATTCTTTTTCTTCTAATCACCCAATATCATGGCAAAATACTCAAGCCCTTGACTCAACACTAATCTTTATTATATAGCTCACGGACCCGATTACAAAGAAGGATCATAAAGCAAAACTCAAAACTAGATCATGCCATGACTTTATTCTACTAAATCAAGATACTACTAATAGGATCGAACTAAGAAAAATGGTAAAGATAGGAGTTGTGATGGTGATATGATACCAGGGCACCTCCCCCAAGCTTGGCAGTTGCCAAGGGGAGTGCCCATACCCATGATTATGCCCTCGGAGGTGATGGAGGTGGTGATGATGATGGTGGATAATCGCACATTGAGCGTAAAAGTTCTTCCAACTTGCGGATAATATTCTTGAGCCCAGCAATATGATCCTTCAACAAAATATTCTCCTGTGTAAGATACTTGTTCTGTATGCGGGCTAACTCAATCATCTTGAAGGCTTCAAGATCTGTTGGAGTAAAAAGGTTAGGTAAAGGTTGAGGGATGTCTTCTTCTTTCACCACTGGAGCTTGGACCTCCATGGCCTTCTTGATCCCTTCATCCTTGTTGACTTCTTCTGGTTCCACTCTTTTCAACTCTATCTTCAATAGCCAAGCATCCTTGTCTTCGTTGTTGGAGGAGGGAGGAGTCATGATGCTCTAGACCTGTCAGAAAAATAGCTCGAAACAAGAACATGAGATATTTGCGTGATACGAGAGTCAAAACCTTCGGGAGTATATATAATGATTTTTTACCGACCAAAATACATATCGTGCAAGGAAACGGAGTTCGGAGGGCACACGAGGTCCTCACGAGGTAGGGGGGCGCGCCCAGGGGGGTAGGGCGCGCCCTCCACCCTCGTGGAGGCCTCATGTCCTCCCAGGACTGCTTCTTATTTTTCTATTTTTCTAAATATTCCAAAACGGAGAAATATTGCCTTTAAAATTGTTTTGGAGTCGGTTTACTTACCGTATCACATACCTATTCCTTTTTGGAGTCTGGAACGTTCTGGGAAGTGTCCCTTATGTATTCCTCCGTGGTTACGGTTTCAATAATATTAGTTTCAACATTTATGGGATTACCTGAAATATAGTGTTTGATCCTTTGACCGTTTACCACCTTCGGATTTGTGCCTGCAAAGTTGTTGATTTTTATGGCATCGGAACGATAGACCTCCTCGATAACGTAAGGACCTTCCCATTTGGAGAGAAGTTTTCTTTTAAAAAATCTTAAACGAGAGTTTTATAGCAATACATAATCGCCCACATTAAACTCACGCTTTTGTATCCTTTTGTCATGCCACCTTTTAACTTTTTCTTTAAACAACTTGGCATTTTCATAAGCTTGGGTTCTCCATTCATCAAGTGAGCTAATATCAAATAACCTCTTCTCACCGGCATGTTTGAAATCATAGTTGAGCTCCTTAATAGCCCAATATGCCTTATGTTCTAGTTCGAGAGGTAAATGACATGCTTTTCCATAAACCATCTTATACGGAGACATACCCATAGGATTTTTATATGCAGTTCTATAGGCCCATAATGCATCATCAAGTTTTTTGGACCAATTCTTTCTAGACCTATTGACAGTCTTTTGCAAAATTAATTTGAGCTCTCTATTGCTCAATTCTACCTGACCACTAGACTGCGGGTGATATGGAGATGCAATTCTATGATTAACGTCGTATTTAGCAAGCATCTTACGAAAAGCACCATGAATAAAGTGTGAACCACCATCAGTCATTAAGTATCTAGGGACTCCAAACCTCGGAAAAATAACTTCCTTAAGCATTTTAATAGAGGTGTTATGATCAGCACTGCTAGTTGGAATAGCTTCTACCCACTTAGTAATGTAATCAATAGCAACTAGAATATGAGTGTAACCATTAGAGGTAGGAAAAGGTCCCATATAATCAAAGCCCCAAACATCAAATGGCTCAATAACAAGTGAATAATTCATAGGCATTTCTTGACGTCTACTGATATTACCAATTCTTTGGCATTCATCACAAGACAAAACAAACTTACGGGCATCCTTGAAGAGAGTAGGCCAATAAAACCCAGATTGCAATACCTTATGTGCAGTTCTATCTCCAGCGTGATGTCCTCCATAAGCTTCGGAGTGACACTTGCGTAGGATCTGTTCCTGTTCATGCTCAAGTACACAACGTCTAATAACACCATCTACTCCTTCTTTATAAAGATGTGGGTCATCCCAAAAGTAATGTCGCAAGTCATAGAAAAACTTTTTCTTTTGTTGGTATGTGAAGCTAGGCGATACAAATTTAGCAACAATATAGTTAGCATAATCAGCATACCAAGGAGTGCTACGAGAGGTACTTATGACATTTAATTGCTCATCAGGAAAGTTATCATCAATAGGTAGTGGGTCATCAAGAACGTTCTCTAGCCTAGACAAGTTGTCTGCAACGGGGTTCTCAGCTCCTTTTCTATCAACAATATGTAAATCAAATTCTTGAAGCAAAAGAACCCATCTAATGAGTCTAGGTTTTGCATCTTTCTTTTCCATAAGATATTTAATAGCAGCATGATCTGTATGAATAGTTACTCTAGAATCAACAATATAGGGCCTGAATTTATCACAAGCAAATACAACCGCTAAAAGTTCCTTTTCGGTAGTAGCATAATTTCTTTGAGCATTGTCTAGAGTCTTACTAGCATAATGGATAACATTCAATTTCTTATCAACTCTTTGCCCTAGAACAGCACCTACAGCATAATCACTAGCATCACACATAATTTCAAAGGGTAAATTCCAATCTGGTGGCTGAACAACAGGTGCAGAGACTAATGCTTTCTTAAGTATTTCAAATGCTTCTACACAATCATCATCAAAGACAAATGGTACATCTTTTTGTAATAAATTAGTCAGAGGCTGAGAGATTTTTGAGAAGTCCTTGATGAACCTCCTATAAAATCCGGCGTGACCAAGGAAACTTCTTATACCTTTGATGTCCTTGGGACATGGCATCTTTTCAATAGCATCAACCTTGGCTTTATCAACTTCAATACCTCTTTCAGAAACTTTGTGCCCCAAGACAATACCTTCATTAACCATAAAGTGGCACTTTTCCCAATTCAAGACAAGATTAGTTTCTTCACATCTCTGCATAACTCGACCAAGATTACTCAAGCAATCATCAAAAGAGGAACCATAGACGGAAAAGTCGTCCATGAAAACCTCACAAATTTTCTCACAAAAGTCAGAGAATATAACCATCATGCATCTTTGAAAGGTAGCAGGTGCATTACATAAACCAAAAGGCATACGTCTATAAGCAAAAGTACCAAAAGGGCATGTAAAAGTAGTCTTTGATTGATCTTTAGCCGACACAGGTATTTGAGAAAAACCAGAATAACCATCTAGAAAGCAATAATGAGTATGTTTGCGTAATCTTTCTAGCATTTGATCAATAAAAGGTAAGGGGTAATGATCTTTCTTAGTAGCCTTATTTATTTTGCGGAAATCAATTACCATCCTATAACCTGTGATAATTCTTTGCGGAATCAATTCATCTTTATCATTAGGGACAACAGTAATACCTCCCTTCTTAGGGACACAATGGACAGGACTTACCCACTGACTATCAGCAACAGGATAAATTATACCTGCCTCCAGAAGCTTGAGTATTTCTTTTCTTACCACTTCTTTCATTTTAGGATTCAACGTCGTTGAGGATCACAAACTGGTTTGGCATCAGCTTCCAAACTTATTTTATGTTGACATAGAGTGGGACTGATGCCCTTAAGATCATCCAGAGTATATCCAATAGCGGCACGATGCTTCTTCAGAGTTTTCAATAATCTTTCTTCTTCATGCTCTCAAACGTTAGCGCTAATAATAACAGGATATATTTTCTTTTCATCAAGATAAGCATATTTAAGATTATCAGGCAATGGTTTAAGCTCAAACACGGGATCACCCTTGGGTGGAGGAGGATCCCCTAGGATTTCAACAGGCAAATTGTGTTGCAGAATAGGTTCCTGTTTAAAGAATACTTCATCTATTTCCCTTCTTTCATTCATGAACATATCATTTTCATGGTCTAGCAAATAGTGTTCTAAAGGATCACTAGGAGGTACAGCAATAGAAGCAAGACCAATAATTTCATCCTTACTAGGCAATTCTTCCTCACGATGTTGTTTACTAAATTTAGAGAAATTAAACTCATGAACCATATCATCCAAGCCAACAGTAACAACATTCTTTTTGGAATCTATCGTAGCATTAACGGTATGCAAGAAGGGTCTACCAAATATAATGGGACAAAAGCTACCTTGTGGAGAACCAAGAACAAGAAAATCAGTGGGATATTTGATTTTTCCACACAAGACTTCAACATCTCTAACAATTCCCATTGGAGATATAGTATCTCTATTGGCAAATTTAATTGTAACATCAATATCTTCTAACTCAGCAGGTGCAATCTCATGCATAATTTCTTTGTATAAGCCAATGGGTATAACACTCGCACTAGCACCCATATCACATAAGCCATGATAACAATGATCTCCTATTTTAACAGAAATAACAGGCACGCCTACCACAGGTCTATGTTTATCTCTATCACAGGGTTTAGCAATTCTAGCAGTTTCACCAGTGAATTGAATAACATGCCCATCAATATTATCAGACAATAGATCTTTAACAATAGCAATATTGGGTTCTACTTTGACTTGCTTAGGAGGTGTATAAGTTCTAATATTGCTTTTACGAACAACAGTTGAAGCTTTAGCATGATCCTTCATTCTAACAGGGAAAGGTGGTTTCTCAACATAAGAAGTGGGAACAATAGGATCATTATAAGTGACAGTCTTTTCTTCAACTTTAATAGGTGCAGCTACTTTTACTTCTATGGGAGGATGATATTTAAACCACTTCTCCTTGGGGAGATCAACATAAGTAGCAAAAGATTCACAGAAAGAAGCTACTATCTCAGAGTCAAGTCCATATTTAGTGCTAAACTTACGGAAAATATCGGTATCCATAAAAGATTTAACACAATCAAACTTAGGTGTCATACCTGACTCCTTACCTTCGTTGAGGTCCCAATCTTCAGAGTTGCGTTTAATTCTATCCAATAAATTCCATCCAAATTCAATAGACTTCATCATAAAAGAGCCAGCACAAGAAGTATCGAGCATGTTGCAATTATTTTCAGAAAGCCGAGCATAAAAATTCTGGAGAATTATCAATTTTGAAAGCTCATGATTGGGGCATGAATATAACACTGATTTAAGCCTCCCCCAAGCTTGAGCGATGCTTTCTCCTTCGCAAGGCCAAAAATTATATATATAATTGCGATCACGATGAACAAGATGCATAGGGTAATACTTTTGATGAAATTCCAATTTCACTCTTTTATAGTTCCATGATCTCGTATCATCACATGGCCTATACCATGTCAATGTGTCTCCCTCCAAAGATAAAGGGAAAGCTTTCTTCTTAACGGCATCATCGGGTATACCTGCAAGCTTAAATAGTCCACAAATATCATCCACAAAGCATAGATGTTCGTTAGGATGCTTTGTTCCATCTCCTGCAAAAGTGTTAGCTAGCAGTTTTTCCATCATACCCGAAGGAATTTGAAAAGAAGTTTCATCTTCAATAGGTTTAGTAGGTTCAGTAGGTTGAGGAGCTACTCTTGGCTCAACTAGACGGGGTGAAGATACCCCGAACAAGCCCCTCAGACAATTACTTTCCATAGTAACAAGTGACAAAAAATTTCAGCACACTAAATAAATTTTTCCTTACCAAATTCCACCTACCAAAGGCGCTTCACTCCCCGGCAACGGCGCCAGAAAAGTGTCTTGATGACCCACAAGTATAGGGGATCTATCGTAGTCCTTTCGATAAGTAAGAGTGTCGAACCCAACGAGGAGCATAAGGAAATGATAAGCGGTTTTCAGCAAGGTATTCTCTGCAGGTACTGAAACAAGTGGTAACAGATAGTTTTGTGATAAGATAAATGGTAATGAGCAACAAGTAACAAAAGTAAATAAAGTGCAGCAAGGTGGCCCAATCCTTTTTGTAGCAAAGGACAAGCCTGGACAAACTCTTATAATAGGAAAAGCGCTCCCGAGGACACATGGGAATATCGTTAAGCTAGTTTTCATCACGCTCATATGATTCGCGTTCGGTACTTTGATAGTTTGATATGTGGGTGGACCGGTGCTTGGGTACTGCCCTTACTTGGACAAGCATCCCACTTATGATTAACCTCTATTGCAAGCATCCGCAACTACAACAAAAGTATTAAGGTAAACCTAACCATAGCATGAAACATATGGATCCAAATCAGCCCCTTACGAAGCAACGCATAAACTAGGGTTTAAGCTTCTGTCACTCTAGCAACCCATCATCTACTTATTACTTCCCAATGCCTTCCTCTAGGCCCAAAGAATGGTGAACTGTTATGTAGTCGACGTTCACATAACACCACTAGAGGTTAGACAACATACACCTTATCAAAATATCGAACGAATACCAAATTCACATGACTACTAATAGCAAGACTTCTCCCTTGTCCTCAGGAACAAACGTAACTACTCACAAAGCATATTCATGTTCATAATCAGAGGGGTAATATTGTGCATATAGGATCTGAACATATGATCTTCCACCAAATAAACCAACTAGCATCAACTACAAGGAGTAATCAACACTACTAGCAACAAACTAGCACCAATCCCGGACTTAGAGACAAGAATTGGATACAAGAGATAAACTAGGGTTTGGAGATGAGATGGTGCTGGTGTAGATGTTGATGGAGATTGCCCTCTCCCGATGAGAGGAGCGTTGGTGATGACGATGGTGATGATTTCCCCCTCCCAGAGGGAAGTCTCCCCGGCAGAACAGCTCTACCGGAGCCCTAGATTGGTTCCGCCAAGGTTCCGCCTCGTGGCGGCGGAGTCTCATCCCGAAAGGTTCTCTCTATTTTTTTCTCATCGAAAGACTTCATATGGGAGAAGATGGGCGTCGGAGAGCCACCAGGGGTCCCAAGAGGTAGGGGGGCGCGCCCAGGGGGCGTCCCCCACCCTCGTGAGCAGGGTGTGGGCCCCCTGACCTTCATATTTGGTGATGATTTTTCTTTATTTATTTTAAGGTATTCCGTGGAGTTTCAGGACTTTTGGAGTTGCGCAGAATAGTCCTTCAATATTTGCTCCTTTTCCAGCCCAGAATTCCAGCTGTCGGCATTCTCCCTCTTCATGTAAACCTTGTAAAATAAGAGAGAATAGCCATAAGTATTGTGACATAACGTGAAATAACAGCCCATAATGCAATAAATATTGACATAAAAGCATGATGCAAAATGGACGTATCACATGACGAACAAGGAGTTGCATGATAAATTTTAGCAAATGATGAGTGGCCAGATGGGAGATGTGCTAAATAGATTTGAAGAGGCTATGGAGAAGATAGATTCCATGGAGAAGTCGTTCGAGACATGACTGGATAACAAGTTTAATGAATTGCTCAAGCGTCTTCCCCAACCACCACCAGCTGCACCTGTCGCCCCTCTACAACAACAACAACATCTCCATCGCCGCCTTCCAAATCAAGTGGGACGAGCACAACGCGTTCCAATTGAGCCTGGTCAAAATTCTGGTGCCGCTGCACCTACTGTTGATGCTTCTTTGGCTCCTGCTACTGCGGCTGCTGGTGCCGAGGAGGATAACAATTATGCGGGCTATTATGAGGATGAGGTTGATCAAAATCAGAACTACGTGCAGCCACCAGCACCACCACCAGCAAGTCAACCTCAGGTATATATTCGCAACGGTAGGCCTGCACCACCACCTCAGGTACGAGATAATGACCATATTCCTAAACTGAAATTGAATATTCCACCTTTTGAGGGTAGATATGTTCCTGATATATATCTTACATGGGAGTTAGAAACTGAACAACGTTTTACATGTTTACAATATCCCGAGGAGATACGAGTTGCTGCTGCTGTTTGTGCTTTCACTAGTTTTGCATGTGTATGGTGGTCTGAACATTGTAGATTATATCCTATTCCAGCTACTTGGGCTGCTTTGAAAACTGCTATGCGTACTCGTTGGGTTCCACCATATTATCAACGTGAATTACTTCAAAAACTGCAGCGTTTGAGACAAGGGAAAAATTCTGTAGAAGAATATTATCAGGAATTACAAACTAGCATGATTAGATGTGGTATTGTTGAGGAGAATGAAGCTATGCTTGCATGTTTTATGGGTGGTTTAAATAGAGAGATTCAGACCATTCTAAAGCATAAGGAGTATACTAATATCACTCGTTTATTCCATCTTGCTTGTAAAGCTGAACGTGAAGTAGTGCAGGATTGACAAGCATTGGCGCGAACTAACTTTTCTACAGGTCGACCTTCATCATGGACACTGCATGCATCTTCTACTTCCACTGCACCAGCACCTCCATCAGGTGCCACCTTCAGCCGTGATACAAGAAACCAGGCACAACCACCACTATCTGCCAAGAACGCACCTGCCGGGCCTGCACAGAGTTCTTCTTCTTCCATGGCATCAATAGGGCACACAAGTGATATTATTTGTCATCGTTGTAAGGGAAGAGGACATTATGCGCAAGAATGCAAATCTCAGCATGTGATGGTTGCTACTGAGGATGCTGGGTATGAGTCCGCTAGTGACTATGATGAGGAGACTTTGGCTCTCATTACAAGTGAAGAACACGGTGGAGATGATTCTAATCATGAGACGCAATACATGGCTCCTGAAGATGCTAACAGGTATGAATGTTTAGTTGCTCAACGTGTTTTGAGTGTGCAGGTTACACAAGCTGAGCAAAATCAGAGGCATAATTTGTTCCATACAAAGGGAGTTGTGAAGGAACATTCTGTGCGCGTCATCATAGATGGAGGGACCTGCAACAACTTAGCTAGCATGGAGATGGTGGAGAAGCTATCTCTCACCACAAGACGACATCCACATCCTTACTACATCCAATGGTTCAACAACAGCGGCAAGGTTAAGGTAACACGTACTGTTCGTGTGCATTTTAGTATCTCTATGTATGCTGATTATGTTGATTGTGATGTGGTACCTATGCAAGCATGTTCCTTATTACTTGGTCGACCATGGCAATTTGATAAAAATTCTGTACACCATGGTAGAAACAATCAGTATACTCTTGTTCATAAGGATAAAAATATTGCTTTGCTTCCTATGACTCCTGATTCCATTTTGAAAGATGATATTAATAGAGCTAATAAAGCAAAACAGGAGAAGAATAAGAGTGAAAATCAGATTGTGGCAAAAGAATTTGAGCAACAAATGAAGCCTAATAATAAACCATCTAGTGTTGCTTCTGAAATTAAATTGAAAAGTGCATGTTTATTTGCCACCAAATCTGATATTAATGAGCTAGATTTCAACAAATCTGTTTGCTATGCTTTTGTGTGCAAAGAGGCATTATTTTCATTCGAGGACGTGTCTTCCTCTTTGCCTCCTGCTATCACTAACATTTTGCAGGAGTTCGCTGATGTCTTTCCACAAGACGTGCCACCGAGATTACCGCCTATTCGAGGGATTGAGCATCAGATTGACTTAATTCCCGGTGCTTCACTGCCAAACCGTACGCCATACCGTACCAATCCAGAAGAGACAAAGGAGATTATGCGTAGCTTCTCGACAAAGGTTATATACGCGAATCCCTTAGTCCTTGTGTTGTTCCTATTATTCTAGTGCCGAAAAAGGATGGTACCTCGCGTATGTGTGTTGATTGTAGAGGCATTAATAATATTACTATTCGTTATCGTCATCCTATTCCTAGGCTAGATGATATGCTTGATGAATTGAGTGGCTCTACAATATTCTCCAAAGTTGATTTGCATAGTGGATACCATCAAATTTGTATGAAATTGCGGGATGAATGGAAAACAGCATTTAAAACTAAGTTTGGATTATTTGAGTGGTTAGTCATGCCTTTTGGGTTAACTAATGCACCTAATACTTTCATGAGATTAATGAACGAAGTTTTACGTGCTTTCATTGGACGATTTGTGGTAGTTTACTTTGATGACATATTGATTTATAGCAGATCTTTGGAGGAACATTTGGAACATTTACGTGTTGTTTTTATTCCTCTATGTGATGCACGTTTGTTTGGTAACCTTGCGAAGTGCACCTTTTGCACCGACCGAGTGTCTTTTCTTGGCTATGTTGTTACTCCACAGGGAATTGAAGTTGATAAAGCCAAGATTGAAGCTATTGAGAGTTGGCCGCAGCCCAAAACGGTCACACAAGTGAGGAGTTTTCTTGGCCTCGCTGGATTCTATAGGCGTTTTGTGAGAGATTTTAGCACCATTGCTGCACCTCAGTGAGCTTACAAAGAAGAATGTGCCTTTTGTTTGGGGTACCGCACAGGAAGAAGCCTTCACGGTGTTGAAAGATAAGTTGACACATGCTCCTTTACTCCAACTTCCTAATTTTAATAAGACATTTGAGCTTGAATGTGATGCTAGTGGAATTGGATTAGGAGGTGTGTTATTACAAGATGGCAAACATGTTGCATACTTTTCTGAAAAATTGAGTGGGCCTAGTCAGAACTATTCTACTTATGATAAAGAATTATATGCTCTTGTTCGGACTTTAGAAACATGGCAACATTATTTATGGCCCAAAGAATTTGTTATACATTCTGATCATGAATCTTTGAAACATATTAAAAGTCAAGCTAAACTGAATCATAGACATGCTAAATGGGTTGAATTCATTGAGACTTTCCCTTATGTCATTAAACACAAGAAGGGTAAAGAAAATGTTATTGTTTATGCATTGTCTCGTCGCTATACTATGCTTTCACAACTTGACTTCAAAATATTTGGTTTGGAGACCATCAAAGATCAATATGTGCATCATGCTGATTTTAAAGATGTACTACAGAATTGTAAAGAAGGTAGAACATGGAACAAGTTCGTAGTTAATGATGGATTTGTGTTCCGTGCTAACAAGCTATGCATTCCATCTAGCTCTGTTCGTCTTTTGTTGTTGCAGGAGGCGCATGGAGGAGGATTAATGGGACACTTTGGCGTGAAGAAGATGGAGGACGTACTTGCTACACATTTCTTTTGGCCAAAGATGAGATGGATGTTGAGCGCTTTGTTGCTCGCTGCACTACATGTCAAAAAGCTAAGTCATGACTCAATCCTCATGGTTTATATATGCCTTTGTCTGTACCTGGTGTTCCTTGGGAGGATATATCTATGGACTTTGTTTTAGGTTTACCTCGAACAAAGAAGGGGAGGGATAGCATATTTGTTGTCGTTGATAGATTCTCGAAAATGGCACACTTTATGCCATGTCATAAAAGCGACGATGATGTTAATGTTGCTGATTTGTTCTTTCGTGAAATTATTTGCTTGCATGGTGTGCCAAATACTATTGTTTCAGATCGTGATACTAAATTTCTTAGCCACTTTTGGAGATGTTTATGGGCTAAGTTAGGGACTAAAGTGCTTTTTAGTACTACTTGTCACCCCCAAACTGATGGACAAGCTAAAGTAGTCAATAGAACATTGTCTACTATGCTTAGGTCTGTTTTGAAGAATAATAAGAAAATGTGGGAAGAATGCTTGCCTCGTATTGAATTTGCTTATAATCGTTCATTGCATTCTACTACTAAGATGTGCCCTTTTGAAATTGTGTATGGTTTCCTACCTCGTGCACCTATTGGTTTGTTGCCTCTTCCATCTTCGGAGAAGGTTAATTTTGATGCTAAACAACGTGCTAAATTGATCTTAAAAATGCATGAGTTAACTAAGGAAAACATTGAGCGTATGAATGCTAAATATAAACTTGCTGGAGATAAGGGTAGAAAACATGTTGTGTTTGCACCTGGAGATCTTGTTTGGTTACATTTGCGTAAGGATAGATTTCCTGATTTGTGCAAATCAAAGCTAATGCCACATGCTGATGGTCCTTTTAAGGTGTTGGAGAAAATAAATTATAATGCATATAAACTTGAGCTGCCTGCAGATTTTGGGGTTAGTCCCACTTTTAACATTGCAGATTTGAAGCCTTATTTGGGTGAGGAAGATGAGCTTCCATCGAGGACGTCTTCATTTCAAGAAGGGGAGGATGATGAGGACGTCAATACCATTGTTACACCCACAGTCCCTGCTGCTATACATACTGGACCAATTACTAGAGCTCGTGCACGCCAATTAAATTACAAGGTACTTTCGTTTCTTGGTAATGAATGTAATGTTCATGAGAATATGATGCTGCCTAAATTGGATACATTTGTTTTGCTTACAAATGAAGGGCCTAGCTTGGAGAAGGATGAACATTGGAGCAAGAACAAGCATGGAGATGATGGCATGCGCAAGGGGAACAAGAACGGAGTTACAAGTGATGATTTCAGGACGTTGAAGCCACCATAATGAGTGCATGAAGCCTTGGATGAAATATACAAGATGCTACTTCATCACTTTCGTCCAGAGGCTATTTTAGGTGCCGCGTCACCTTATTATTGGGCCAGGCCCATGTAATTTCGAAATACTTGAGTATAGGCTGTTTTTAGAGTCCATATGTGTGGGGGAACAAGAGATAGACCCTCGTGGTTAGGTTGATCGTGCTCCGGCCTGGTCAATAACCTCTCGGAGTTGGTTTAGCGATTGCTAAGGCGCGACGTCCTCGCACGTACATAGTCGGATTGTCAAAGTCTACTCCTCCAAAATGATAATCACCATCTCATTGAAAGACGGGACACCTTTGCCTCTATCACCGTTGGATGATCACACGGGTACTCCGGTGTATCCTAGGACAACACTGGATTCTCCAGGTGCCTGCAACCAATCCATCCAGATGTGTATTTAACTGGCCACCTTAAGTTAACCATTAATTAACAATCCTCACATCTGTCATGGATACACTCACCCAATCCACGTCTACGAGCATAGCACAGCAATCCTGAGCATAACGTAGAAGCGACTCACAAAGGTTTGATAATAAAAGGACACTAGGTTCTACCTCATCATCTACTTCCCAACCCACATGTTAATCAGCTCCTAACCATGCAATGTTTGAGGATTGGAACTAATGCATAAAAACTGGGTAATAAAGGGATATGATCAAAGTGTTACTTGCCTCGCTGATGATCTGCAAAACCTAGAGACTCATAGTAGCACGCTTCGCACTCTGGGAATTCTATCACAAACAAACAATAGCATACATAAGCACTCCAGCAAGAAGCACGGGTAAAATTCAAATATAAAGAAACAGAAAGCTCTACTGAAGGGCTTCAACTAGCAAAAAGAATCAACTCAAACAGGGCAACGAAACTCAAGAAATGAGTGAAACAAGATTCGTTTACAAATCTGGACTAAAGTCGAATTTTACAGTACCAAAATCATGTTCAAGTTGGTTAAACAGAAAGGGGGCTTCGAGACGAAGATTTAGGTGTTGGTTTCATCTAATTTGGATAAACGAGCAAAAAGTTACACTAGAACGAAGATCAGGGCAGAAATCACGATCGAAAATAATCGCAGATAAACCCTGGAAAATAAAACGAAATGAACAGACTAATGAACGAACGTTCGCTGTCTGAACCTAATTGGCGAACAACATTCATTAAAACGAATGAACGGACGAACATCCGCTAAATAAATAAACCGACGGAAAACTGAACCGATCTATCTAAAAAAACAGATCTAGGGTTTCTTAAAAAAACTGGGACGTTTTTTTTTTAAAAATGACGATGGCGTTGGCGGCTACCTCCGGCGATGTCATCGTCGGCGGCGGTGTCGAGTGGCGGCGGCAGTGGCTCCGGCGGGCGGGGCGGTCGGCGGCGCGGGACGAGGAGGCGGCGGCGAGGT